>NC_049234.1:18750921-19051873 GCF_011100685.1 Canis lupus familiaris | reverse complement strand
ACCTTGACTTAACTAATAGAACCAAAGTGAAAGAGTTTCCTTTTACAATACACTGCGCCATCAGCAGTGTGGGAATTCTTATAAAGGAGCTCCTTGTACAGACCGAGGAGGCTTAACTGACCAGGTCTTAAGTAATGAGTTGGTTAATTTCCTGGAAATTGGAGCTGCTGATGGTTTTATAAATAAAAATTACATATTAAGTAATGGGTACTGTAGGGGGCAATATTTTCTTGACTTTCTCTGACATCTCAGCCTGTTTGTCTGCCTTCCTGTGAATTTTGTATTTCTCTGTAGTTTTTGACCTGACTAGTCTAAAACACTATCACCTGTCTCTGCTGAGCCAGCATGGATTGTTATTAACCAAGCTATGATACAGAAACCGATGGAATACTAGGTCTTCCTTGCATCAAGTAAGTTGCTTTTGAGTCATGCCAGAAGGTTGAAAGAATAATATTAGAGGTTGTTTAATGAGTCAAAGTGGGGTGTGGTTGGGGTGAAAGTGAGAAAAATAGATCATAAAAATTGCACCCCCAGGGAGCCAAATGGACAAAATGAGTTGTCTTCTGTTGAGGAGGGAGAAGAGAGGAGATCACTGGGCTGGAGAATCCTGTTTTTATTGGTAACAAATGCTATCTTCAAAGACCTCTTTTTCTTGTTCCAGACAAGTATAATTCCCATTAACACTGACTGTAACTGCATATACTGGAAGGGGGCTTGGATCCTTAGTATGACCATTGGGGCAAGCTAGCAGCTTGAGAGCCCACTGCTGGTTCCAGGAACTTCTTTTCTGTTTCATGTTAATATATTACATCAGCCAAAATTGATATTAAGAGCTGTTTTCTTACTGAATGTGTAAAATCAAGTCATTCATTATTTTCAATGTTGACTTTTTTTGGAAAACAGTTATGAAAGTCCTAGAGTGGCAACCTGGATCCATATAACTTGCTGTGTGGCCTTGGGCAAGTCACTTATGACATCTGTTTCCTTAGCTGTATAATGAGAAGCAGGCCTAGATATTTTCTAATTTTCCCTCTGGATTAAAAAAAAAAAAAAAGCTCATGATTCCCTCCATTCTGTTCGTTGACTTCTGAATTTGTGTGCACTCTATTGGAGATCTTGAAAAGTATAGAACAAGGACGCCTGGGTGGCTCAGTGGTTGAGCACCTGCCTTCGGCTTGGGCAGTGATCCCGGGATCCGGGATTGAGTCCTGCATCAGGCTCCCTGTGAGGAGCCTGCTTTTCCAAACTCTGCCTATGACTCTGCCTCTCTCTCAGTCTGTGTCTCTCATGAATAAATAAATATATCTTTAAAAAAAGTATAGAACAGATTTATTAATCCTTAAGTATATTTTGTGTATGATTATCTTCATGTGTTATAAGAAGCAGCCATAAGAACTAATGAGTCTATGTTACTTCTGTAAGAATAATACGATCTATATTATAATGTCTAAATCTAACTGATCTTAAATATAGTATAAAATATTTGCTTCTTGAATTACTTAATTAAATCATTTAATATTCTAGGCCTTTATGATATCTTCTAAAATAATTTTTTTAGTGAAAATTCTACCTTTATGAAGCTTAGTTAGGATACAATGCCAGTTAAGTCTAAGTTTTAGGATTTTGGCATGCTTGAACACTTTTTATTTTTAATTTTTCTGTTGCTGTAGTTTACTGGCTTCTTAGGCACCAGTGATTGATTTTCCTGCGTAAAGACCAGAAATTAGAAACTGGGTGAGAGCATAGTGCAGAGAGTTTAAGCATTTTCATCTTTGTAAATGTTATATGTGCTTAGAAAGGGTCTCCCTCAAATAACACATGTGGATGGTTATTCTGTAAGTGAGGCTTTCACATCAGAAAACATTGGGCGAAATTTTATGTATGTATTAGGTAGAGATACTAAGAGGAAAGGCAGCCATACCTATTTTCAACAATGCTTACATGTTCCAGAGAAATCCTGGGAAGCGGAGTGCTTCAAGCCTATTTCACCAAATGGAACACAAAGGGTATTAATACGTGGTTAGCTTTAGACTGACCAGAGCAAGACGTCCCATTCAAAAGCGTGCACTTTCTTGCTTAGTAAATGTAGTTCCTCAGAGTCCTCAGCAATAGGTGAGAATGTTCTACACAGGGGCAGCCCCTCACTGCTGTACTATGGACTGGGGTGTTAGTTTCAAGGCTGTGGCAGTGCAAACAAACTGTTATAATTAACTAACTAGCACACTTGCTCACTGGATTTATTGTTAGGACCTAGTGATATATTGGAAATAATGGTAGAATAGGATTTGTCCTACCAGATGATAAGAGATCTATGGACTTATTAGAAGATATGAAATGAGTGTAGCTAATTATAATTCTATATGTAATATAAAATGGGCAGTCAGATGCATGGGATGGCTAGAATAAATTTTCAAAGAAAATGTGAATAATACGTGCACATCAGTTTGGCATCTTTGTTGCATACATCTGGTGTAGCCAGCTTGATTTACCTTTAAGACTGCAAGAGATTTTATGTGTATACAGGTGTGTGTGCACTCACGTACATGTGCACATGTGTATGTTTGTGGTGTGACAGTAGAGTCGATTTTACTGAAGTTTGTGATAGCTACCCTTTCGGTCTCCAGATGGAGGTGGGATATCCTCTGAAATATAAGCAACTTAATAGTTGGAAGACACAGGGAAATTTGTAAGCTTGTGAATATCTGGCTAATAGAGACTCAAAAGCCCTGTCCAACTCATCATCATTTTTAATGGTACCAAAGTTTAAAAATATGTGAATGTGCATGAAATTCATGGTTAAATGTGAAAGGAAGTGTCTCTCACCCTTTATGAGTGAAGTGATTCTTTGTGAATCACAGGGAAAATAACAATGGTAAGAGGAACGAGAAGGTTTGTGTTCATCTGATAAGTTTGGGGATCTCATTCTACAGTGAAGAACTGTCTTGATGATGGTAGCATGTAGGAAACTGCAAAGCTGACAAATTCAGCAGCCATGACTCTGAGGAAAACTCTGTCATGACTAAGATGTTATGGGACTTGATGTTAAATATAATGTAGAGTCAGGAGTGTTTGTTTCTTTCTTTATTTATTTAGAGAGAAGGTGGGGGAGGAGCACAGGGGGAGGGAGAGAGAGCACCTTAAGTGGGCTCTAGCATGGAAATCTCAGTCCTCAATAGAGATCCACATAGGGTCTCAAACTAAAAAAACCTTTCCAAATCATGTCTTCATCAAATTCATAGCCTATGTACAAAATTTGCAAAACCCTTTGTGAATGAAAATAGTATCGTATTTGTATTCAGATATTCTAAAATTTTAGCCAGGCCCTTGCTAGCTCAGATTAGGCTGAAGGTTCTGATTTTCTAACCAGGAAGCCAGGGATGATGTTGTCTCTTTATTGGAAAAGGTTTTTGAAAACAAAATGCCATATTAAGGTTGATGATAATATAAGGTGTTAAGTATATGATGATATATTTAATTTTCTTCACTTATATTTGAAGGCCAGTATCTAAATTTTTACCTTTTCAAATTTCTAAAACCTGTGATTTCGATGACAACGCTTCATTGTTTGGGGGCAGATTTGCAAACCATACAGACATACTCTACTGACAACCATCAACTTGAGAGGTTTCAAAGTTGAATTAAGGTGTTTAATCTATTTTGTTTACATCTCATAGAAATCTATTTTCTCCTAGTTTACAAGATCTTTCTACATGAGAATGCTGTGGAATTTATGTGAATAAATTCTTTAAAAGCACAGATGTCTGAAAACTTCCCAGGTAGAGTTACTTATTGAAAAAGTTGTCCACGAAAGCTGGTCCAGAGTCTGACGAGGAGGAGAGAACGGTGATGCCACAGTAGTGGGTATTTATAGGAACTGATGTCTTTAGGAAGCAGAGATACTGACATGGAGGCCTGTATGTAAGTGCTGCTCACTATGGGATAAGATCCGTAGCATCAAGAACAAGTGGCCACTGCAGTACAAGGAAGTATGACCAGAAAGGATGAATCATATACTCCAGAAGAGGCATAAGACAGCATTAAATGCTAGAGTTGGTCAGCATCTTGAATGCCGTCCATGTCGACCGCCTCCTTTCCCTGTGGTTTATACTTCAGACAGGGCAGGGAGACACAGGAGAACCAGTTCTGTTTCAGCGCTCTTAAATGGGAGGCGGCATAACCACAGCCCACAACCCATTGCAAGGCTTTCCTCTCACTTTCAGGAAGCACTCGGGCTGAGGACCACAGAGAATGGGAGGAACAGATAGGGTGCCATATCTTGAACCTCGAACACAGGACCACCACGCAAAGCTTAGAAGAAAGAGTCTTCTAGTTTTAGGCAGCTAGTCAAAATGGCAGTTTTAGGCAGTTTTCAAACTTAAATACTGCTTCCCTCACTGAACATCATCCTTAAATCTGAAAATTTCTATTTTGCAGAGGGATTTAGAGGAAAATATGATTGGAATCAGGATAAAATCATGTTGAGGTAATGACTCTTGTCATGAATTTGGTTCCTTCCAATAGTCTATTAAATTATTGGTTGTTTCCCCCCATATAAATGGCACCAGAATTCTAGGACACTGCCTCTGTGTGTGTACGGTAAATGGAATGTTTTATTTTTTAATTTAATCTTTTAAAGATTTTATTTATTTAATTTATCAAGTGAGTGAGTGAATGGGGGGAGAGGGACACAGGGAGAGGGAAAGAGAGAATCTCAAGCAAACTCTGCACTGAATATGGAGCCCAGTAGGGGGCTTGATCTCACAACCCAAGATCATGACCTGAGTTGAAATCAAGAATCAGATATTCAACCGACTGAGCCACCTAGGCACCCTGACAGAATGTTTCAGAAATAAGATTTTACTTAACTAAGTCAGAATAATTTCACTTGTTTCCATCAGAATTATGAATTTGAGTGTTATAAATCATCACTGATCTTTAAATTACGAAATGCTTCTGTGAAAAATAAGGAATGTATAGCACTGTTTTGTGCCTATCATATATGTACATATATACATGTTTTAAAATTTGAAGTCCCTATTTTGATGCAACGTGTGTCTGTATGGACTGTAACATTTATTTTTTAAGATTCTGGAACTGAGTTGCATCTTTAAGTAAAATAACATTATTTAAATATGCAATTAAGAAGGCAGCAGTAAAATTTGAATCGCATTAAAGTATTCGCAAATGCCTCCTATGAAATTCTAAACCTTCATCCTTATCACACATTTTGACTTGATCCTTTGGAGGTGTTCGTTTTTGTCTTTTTGTCTTCCTTGTTGGTTCTGAGCTTTTGTGGAAGTCTCAGCAATTATGAGACACCACAGGTTCACTGATCCTGCAGTTTTTATCACACCACTCAATAAATTGTAGAACCCGAGTGCTCAGATGGATGTTCTCTTGATTTAGGTCAGGTAAAGGAGACTTTACAGATTTTAGAATTTAGACCTATAATAAGTCAGAGAATCTTTCCATATTTAACCATGGAACCAGGTTAAAATTCTCCAATAAAAAGCAAAGACCTAAAATCTGTCCTTAGGCTGGTGTCAGGGGAAGGACATGAAACATGGGCATGGGATGAAAAAGCCAGACGTGGAGGATGAATTGCAGAACTCTGGAAGCCTAGAGGCTGGAGCTTGTTATGGAAGATGGCAGAGTGGGATAGGCCCTGGAAAGGCAAAGTGAATGTGACTTGACTCTATCACCTGATTTGATTAAAAGAGGTGCAGATGTTCAAATTCTTGAGATTATTGGGTTGGAAGAACTACATGGACCAGTTCATCTTCCCGTTTCTGTTGCTGCCTTTGTCAGCTGAGTCCATGCCACCCAGGAATGAATTTAGCATATGTGTCCCTAATCCATACCAGCTCTGGGAATTTACTCTTACTTGCAAGCTGTTAGTAAACCTTGAGTCCAACACTTTTTATGATCTGTGTCTTGCTTTGCATGATGATTGTAAGGACAACTCTTCCTTAACAAAGCTGTCTTCTGTTTAAAGTTTGGCGAAGAAGATTATTATTGAGGGAAAGCTATTGAGAGAAATTCAATTATTTTTGAGAACAAAGTGGGGAATACACTCCGAGAATAATCAATGCTGTAAGGATGTAGTAAAAATCATGTGGTTAGCGTGGTGGAGAAAGGCTTAAAATGGCTAAAAATCCACACAGATGTTTAGAAAGTAGAGAGAAAAATAGGGAAGAGATTGTGATGAGGGAAGAGCAAAGGGCATGACTAGAAGAATATTTTAAGTGCAAACAATGTGCCTTTGGACCTCTTCACATTATCTCAGCGATAAACCTAGCTGGGCATATTTATGTATGTAGCTCCTGGGAATGAATTCTGTGCAGAATTCATTATACGGCTACTGATTCTAAGAAGTACCCCTAAAAAAGGGAATAATTCAATTTTAAGCGTCTTTCTTATCTTTGTTTTTACTGTAGGGCTTTCTCTATTTTTGCTTTTTGACATCTCAAGCCTTCCTCCCCCCATAGTTCCTTATGGCCCAGCATGCACTGTTGATAGGTTGGCCAAAGTCAATAGAAAAATGTGGTTTTTGAACCAGAGGTAAGGCACTGCATTGGAAACCTGACATTATTTCCTAAACTGAGCTGGTGTGGTTTGTATGTATTTCAACATCCCAGAATCAACCATGCACAAGCGTTTCACATCTCATGGTCTAGTGAATCTGTTTGCTTTACTTGAACTGATCTGATGCCATAAAGACCTAGGATTGGGTGACTCTGACTTTTAAAAGGACAAAGGACTAAGGGATGAACGGGATATTCAGAGAAATGGCTTCAGTGAACCTGGAAATGTTATTTAACATCTGTTCTCTGCCTGCTTCTTATGTTTGTTGCTTGTTTTTAAAAGCAATGCATGCCAATTTTATAAAAATGAAAAATTCATAAACATAAATAAGGAAACAATATTATATATAACATATCATAAGTAACATTTGTTATTTATATATAATATATATATATCTACTGTATACATATATATACACACGGGGCTATAAACATGTATATATGAGAGAGATAGAAGTAAGCAAACAAAAGACATTTGGAAAATACTAGAAGTTTCAAACTACAGAAAGGTAAAAAAAATTCTTCTGCTTTTCTCTTTCTCAGTCATTTTGCTCAAATGTAATTCCTGTAAAGAGTTTCTTGTGGGGAGGGTGGGGGGAGGAAGGTTATTGACACCTGTACATTTTCTCAATGCCCTCCCCAACTCTTCTCTGGCTCTGTTGTTATTTTTATACTTCCTTATATCCTTATTGCTCCCTTTACCTCTATTTTTGACACAAAATATAATGTATAATATTTAATACTATAACACTGTTCTGTGCTTTGCTCTTTAAAAAAACGTATTTCTGTATTTTATAGATCTTTCCATATTAGCCTACACAGATTCCCTCATTCTTTTTAAGGACTGGGCAATATTCCATTTATGGATATGGTGATTGTTGTACATGTATCTTGGCAAATTTTTGCAAATATATATGAGAGATGAATTCCTAGTCATGGGATTTCTGGGTGAAAGATTCATATGCATTTCCAAATTGAGTTCTATTTTACAAAAATTTTCATTCCTTAGCAATAGGTATGACACTGCTTACACTTGCCATTCATTAGAAATTAATTATTTTGTAACTTAGGATGAAGATACTGCTTGGTTTTTGCCAGCCAGCTGAGTTATTCCAGAACTCCTTACTAATTAATCCTTCTTTCACCTCCTGATTAATCTATCTTTCTTTCTTCTTTCTTTGATTGCTTTCATTATAAATAAATTCTCAGATATTTGTCCCTATTTCCCATCCCCACTGCTAGCACTAATCTACTATTTGCTGGTACAACCCAGCCAACCTGGGTGGCTCAGCGGTTTGGCGCCTGCCTTTGGCCCAGGGCGCGATCCTGGAGTCCCGGGATCGAGTCCCACATCAGGGTCCCGGCATGGAGCCTGCTTCTCCCTCTGCCTGTGTCTCTGCCTCTCTCTCTCTCTCTCTGTGTCTATCATAAATAAATAAATAAATCTTTAAAAAAAAAAAAAAAAAAACTCCAGAATATATTTTACTCTCTAGTCTTCCCCAAATTACTCTTCCTTTTCAGTGTTTTTCATTTCATATATTCATTTTTAAAATAAACATTTAATATCCTCTCCAGTTTAAAAAACTCCTCTTTATATTTTTATTGTGGTTGCATTGAATCTTTAGGTTTATTTAGGAAGAACTGATGTATTTATAATGTTAATTATTTTTATCTTCAAGATGGTGTATCTTTTCATTTAGTGGGATCTTTTGAAATATCTTTTTGTAGAGTTTCAATGTGCTCTTAAGGTAGCTCCTACATAAGTCTTAGGAAATTTATACCTAGATATTGTATCTTTTAGATACTATGATGAATGGAACTTGCATTTAATTTTTGAACGTAATTGCTTATATCTTACAAATATGTAGAAATTTTATTTCACTGATATTTTTTTCAAATTTTTAGTTGATTCTTTAGATTTCTAGATATATAGTCATATCATAGAAAATAGAGGATTTATTTTTGACAAGCTGAGATTGTGCTGTTTGTATTTGTGTTTGTGTGACTTTAGTTATAGGTGTAGATGTAATGGCTGGAAGAGATCTTACATATATTCAGACTGTTCTCAGACCATTTAGGTTCAAATCTCCTTACAAAAAGTTATGGATTTTCAAAGAGGGAAATGAACTCTTGGTTTTTAAATGCATACATCAATGTTCTCTTCCCTGTTGGCATCGTTAGCATCCATAGAGACCTAACCCTCACAGATGTGTCGTAATAATAATTGTAAACAGTAAAATAAAACCAACAGACAGCATTAGTGCACTTTCTGTGTCTGACAGATTGCTACGTGTTCTGCATGGATCATTTCCTTTAATGCTTGTTAAAATCTCCGGTTACTTTCATTAATCCCCCTGCTTTACAGATGAGGAAACTGGCACAGGAAGTTTAGTGACCTGCCAAGGGTCTGTAGCTAGCAGGTGATGGAGCCAGGCTGCTCCGCTAGAGCCTGACTGCATTACCACACTGTGCTCCTTCCCAGCGCCACCTCACCTCTCCACGATGACCTGACCCGTTTCCCACTCCCATTGCCATTGCCTCTTGTATCTTGCAGTGTTATCGGACTCCCCCTGGACCAACACCTCTGGATCATGCAAGGGCAGATGCTTTGAACTTCAAGAGGTTGGACCCCCTGACTGTCGTTGTGACAACCTGTGTAAGAGCTACAGCAGTTGTTGCCATGACTTTGATGAGCTTTGTTTGAAGACAGGTAGGTAACTTTTGACTCCTCTTGAGACTTTATGGGAATGCTTAATGGCCCTTGGCTATTATTTGCCCTGGCATTGCTGCCCTGCTTTGGCCAAGCCAAGCTGTTCGGGTTAGTTTTGTTTCTTGAATGGTTATCGATTCTGTTGCGTATATCCCATGTGACCATTGTTCCCAAACAAGGCTTACCCAAAGAAGGTTCTTGGCAACTGGAGTCATTATTTACTGGTTTCAGAAGTATGTATGGCCAGGCTTGTGGGGTCTTTTTTTTCATCTTCATCATTTCTTTTTTTTTTAAGATTTTATTTATTTATTCATGAGAGACAGAGAGAGAGAGAGGCAGAGACATTAGACAGCAGGAGAAGCAGGCTCTCTGAGGGGAGCCTGATGCAGGATTTGATCCCAGGACCCTGGGATCATGACCCGGGCCAAAGGCAGATGCTCAACCAGTGAGCCACTCAGGTGCCCCATCTTCATCATTTTTGTCTTGCTGCCAATTCCCACATTCCCTGCTTAGGGCACATGGGCTGCAAGTGTGAATATTCTTGAGGGTTGGGGCTTTTCTGCTTTAATATTAATTTAAAATTTTTGCTTGCCTGCTCAGTTTACAGGCTTATGTTTTATTGCATCTTATTATATAGTAACCATTGGTCTACCCTGATGTCATTCTCCATTCTCTGTGCAGGTGGAAAGTTGTTAATGGAATTCTACTTAGAGCCACATGCTCAGGGTAGCTCTAAAATATTCCTTTACAGTCTTCCTGCCTTTCTTTCCATGTCTTCTATGCTGGAGCCATCAGTAGAATATACAGACTTCAGATGAATACACATGACTTGAGAAGAAGCATCTTTGTAGGCATTTTTCACCTTACCTGCTCTGTTTCCGGCTTGATAGATAGGACTCTGGAGATACCTCGTAGGTTATCCAGAACACCTGTGGGCAACATCATAATTCAAACTCTGAGAAAGATGACTGTCATCCCTGTTCTTAAGATCACTAGATGCAGAGATTTGACAACTTCCTTGACAAGTTATTACTTGTTTTTGGGCTTTTATGGTTTAGAGGATTCTTTCAAAAATCTAACTCATATTATCATTGATACTAGCCTTATCTTTCTAATGATTCATTAGAAACAGAGACATTATTCTCCTTTACTAAAGAAATAGCCCTTGATTCATATGAAAACCGACACCAGCTCCTTTACTAGTTCTGGTTTGTTTGCTTTCCCCCTGCCCTGCAAACAAGAAGAGTTTTATTAGGCTGTTTTCTGTATAATACATTTTCCAAACATGTAGCCATTTTTTTTTCTTATTACTTTCCTTTGGAACTTCTCCCAGGTTCCTTAGTTGTGGGTCTGCAAACTAAAATGCTGAGAACCTTGTAAACTGAACATATGGATGGAACAGATGTTCTAGTAGAGCTGTTTGGCTCTAAAACATGATTTCAGACCAGCAGCCTGTGATTGCTCGACATGCAGGACCTAACCGACTCTGTATTTCCTCTGTGCCATGAGCATCTGGCCTCTGACATGTAACCTCAGCTCTCTGGATTCCTGATCTTAGAGTTCCTTGCAAAGTTTAATAGTGGATGTCCTCACTTCAGCTTAGTTCTTTCTGAATGTAGTTCATTCCTCCCTTTCCAGATGTAATAAATATGGACAATAATAACATTTTTGAAGTAGTTTATTTTCCTGTGTACCAAGACAACATATGCCAAATGCGGAAGAATCAAATATCAAATAATAACAAAAGGTTAAAGGAGAAAACAAATCTCTGAGATCCTACTGTGATAACACAAGCCACTTTCTAGAGATAAGCACAATGTTTCAGTGTAGACCCTGACTACTCTATGTGTGTGTATATATGCCTGGTAGGGGGTGTGTCTATGCTTACATATCTCTTTAGACACCGTACTTTTGGTGCCTACATAGTCCTCCATTGACCAGATGCAAGCTGCTTCATTGAGTAACTGATCATCATTTAGATTTTCCCCAATTGTTGCTGTTATGAACAATGTATCAATGAATATTATTCATGCCTGTTCATATTTTTGTCTGTTTTCCTTAAGATAAATTCCTAGGACTGGGATTTTGAATCAGTGTAAAATTTTAAAATTCAAATATGTATTGTAAGATGAACAACTTCTCAAAAGCCTTTTGCCACTCCCTTTTCAACATATTCTCACTTTTAAAACATATATTCTCAATTAAAAAAATCTCTTTATCTAATCTGATAGGTAACTATTTTTTTATTCCATAAGGTTAAATGTTTTTTCTGTTTATTTCCATGTTTGCCCTCAAAATTATACAGCTCACTGACTCATACTTTGCTTGTGGTTCCCTCTGAACCATGGCTTTTTTTTTTTTTAATTTTCTTAAATATTTTATTTATTTATTTGAGAGAGAGAAGAAGAGAGGGCACAAGCAAAGTGGATGGAGAAGGAGCAAAGGGAGAGGGAGAACAGACTCCGCACTGAGCAGGAAGCTGGGGGCTCCATCCAGGGATCATGACCTGAGTAGATACTTAACCGATTGAGCCACCTAGGCACTCCTGAACCCTGGCTTTTTAAAATTCCATTCTTGCACAAAGCCAGTAGTTAGTTCCTCAATAATTTTAGATTGTTATTAGTGATGCTTTTTTGTAAACAAAGAGATTTTCTTATGGAACTAGGGCAGGAATGAAAGTATCTTGGTTAAGAGTGATCCTTGAATTGTGAAAAAAAATCAGTCAAAGTAACCTTGGATAATTGCTAATCATTGGGAATAGCGGGTCCTGAATAAAGGAATTCCAAGCATTTAATCTGTTTGGGGAGAGAAGGCAGAGGAAGTAGGGGATCTAAAAAAATCAGAGAATAGAATTTGGGTACAAAGGTAATTCTAGGGATGCCTGGGTGGCTCAGCGGTTGAGTGTCTGCCTTTAGCTCAGGGCATGATCCCGGGGTTCTGGGATCAAGTCCCACATCGGGCTCCCTGCATGGAGCCTGCTTCTCCCTCTGTCTGTGTCTCTGCCTCTCTCTCTGTGTGTCTCTCATGAATAAATAAACAAAATCTTTTTTTTTTTTTTAAAAAAGGTAATTCGAAAAGAGTGGTAATTCTAAAACAGTAGTTCCATGGTTTTCTGGCATGGCAACTAATACCTCTTTATCCATTTACTCACTTAGCAAAGTGTCTGTTGGTAGAATATTACTAAGAAGCAACACTGCTTCCTAAAATCATTGCCTTCCACTTACAACATATTTTAAGAGATGAAGACCTCAAGTCTCATCTTAGTGCAGAAAGGGCTTTTGTGACCATTCCATGTCAAGTAGCATCCCCTTTCCACTCTTTCACTTTCTATCAATACTATCCTATTATTTCCTTCATAGCACGTAGCATGAGCCAAAATTCTCTTGTTTTTGCCGCTTTACTTGCTTATGGTCTGTCTTTCCCAATTGGAATATAAGCTCCACGAAGATGTCTTGTCTTGTCTTTCTTGCTCTTCATGACCTCCCCAGCACCTAGAACATGGAAAACTCAATAGAATATTTATTGAATAAGTGAATTAATTATGAAGTTTCTCAATATATCACTCCTAAATTTAAAGAGTCATATTTTATTTTCCTGGTAATTTGCAATTAGATTGAATGAATATTCATGGAACACCTAGCATGTGCCAGGCATGTCTCAGGCACTGGAGATGTAATGATGAAAAGAGAGGGATTTTTTTTTTTTCCTGCCCTGGAGCTTACAAGCCAAAAAAAATACAGCACTCTCCTTAAAATGAAAGTATTAATTTTCTAAATATCTCCTGTTGATAAAGTTAAATCGTGAGCTCTCAATCCAGTATGCTCAGACAGAAATCTGTAGCCATCTACCAGCCTCCTTGACAGTAGGGACTGACCTCTCACTGTAGGTAGGACCACATTTTGGTCAATGGTTGGAACTGTGAGTCTTTTTCATATGCCTTTAGACTCTACACATCTGTTTAGGACTTGAATCTTCAGTTGCAACTTATCACAGGTAGTTGTATCTATCATTTGTATTTAAATCAAGTTCATTAAGGTCAAGTAAAGCTACTCTGGGAATTAAAAGAGCCCAGCTGTCCTGACTATGCGTATGGTGATAGAAACTCCTATCACTTTACACAACCTTACATACCATCCATACGTTTTACTGTTTTTTTTAGTACAGTTTACAAATGGTAAGGGTTCCATTTTTCCAAAGGAGCCCAATTATGTTTGGCTTCATACTCTGATTTGAAAAATTAGGAATTCAACCTATTTGTAAGTCCTCCAAATATCATCTAGGCCTCGGGCCAACTCTAATTTCACAACCAGATTAAATGATGTGGGATTTTAGCTCTTTTTGTTGGCAACGCTTGTAAGCAATTGTGGCCTCTTTCATTTGGTTTGTGAGAAGCAGTGAAAGTGTTTTATTGTGTCGATTTCAGCTGGCGGCTGGGAGTGTACTAAGGACAGATGCGGAGAAGTAAGAAATGAAGACAATGCTTGTCACTGCTCAGAGGACTGCTTGGCCAAGGGAGACTGCTGTACTAATTACCAAGTGGTTTGCAAAGGTACATGTTTCCGTGGGTTGGCTCGAGCTTTAAAAGAATAAAAACTGGAGATACTCCAAGGAATCTTGGATGTTGTGGATCTAACACCTTGGATATGGGTTTGGGAGGAGGGAAGCAGTTGTGTTTTTAAATTTCTCATGCTTCTTTCTTAGTTTTGCTTCCCCACATTTCACTGATCTGAAATAACAAGAAAATTACCCCAAATTCCATAATTTGGTAGAATCATAATAATGAAGAGATTTCTAAAGTTCCTGTCTTAGTCTTAGATCAGGTTTTCAAAAAGCAGAGCCTGAGATGGAATTCCATACATGGGGATGCTCTGCAGGAAAATCGTGTCAGGGAGCAAGGGTGGCCAGGGCAGGGGGTGGCCAGCAGGGACGTGGGTCTAGGGGAAGTCTCACCTTGGCCTGTCTTACTGCAGGCTCTGGAAGGTAAATTGCAGCGTTCTTACCCTTGAGGCAGGGGGGCATGTCTTTTGTAACCCACTGGATATAAGGTGTAAACTGAGGCACTGCAAGCAGCTTCAAGATAGGTAAAGAGGATCAAGGCACCCGTAACTCCTGTTATACCTCAAAGCTATACATGCATATCTGCCAACTTTGTATGATCCAGTGCAGAATATGATGGTTTTATTTTAACAGTAAATACCAGTCAGTGGACTGACAAAAATATAGAAGATGCAATTTCTGTCTTTAGGGAGTTGAAGTTACCATAGTACCAACTTATAGAGGTTAATGGAAAGAATTTTTATGTAAGCTTTGCAAGTTGCTTTATTGTCAGAATTAAATTCTTCTTCCTTGCTGTGATATGGAACATTTAAGAAGAGTTTCCGTTAAAAGATTTCAGGGGAAAAGCAAATCTGTCCTGTGGTTAGGATTCAGTTTGTGGTGGGAAGGTATTCCGTGAATCGTGAATTTGGAAAATTTCCCCTACCCAGACAATTATTGTAACTTTTGATAAAGCATACAATGGCTTGAGAATTTTATTCCTTTCTCTGTTTATCTCACTATGTAGTAAATGTAACAATAAGCCACAAAGGCTATTAGAAGAGAAAATACAAAAAAGCTCTAGGTGTCACCGGTCATTGAATCATTAAGCATTGGCTCTTGTTTAAAAATTCTAGTTGCAGGATTTTTGTGAGGCCCATGTGTGAGCCCTGGCTTACTAGATGTGTGGTAAAGCTTCCCCCTATTTAAGGAGCATAACCTACCCAGTTGTTGGGAGTCAGATTCCTGGTGACCAGAGATATTTCCAATGCTCTTAATACGGGGAACAGTTTCTCTAAAGTCTTGGTCACAGATTTTTCTTATGGTCAAGACACGTGATGTTTATTTGCCTTAAGACAACTTAAAGCAAATGCTTTTTGATATTTTTCATTTTTTCCTAAGGAAGTCCCATTTTTGTGTGGCTTTGTTGTTAAACCTGAGCTCTTTTCTGTTCTCCATTCTTGATGGGGTAACTCAGGAAAGCTCTCAGACCTTGGAGGAAGATAAAAGCAAAAGACAGCATTGGTTTTTATTCTGATATTCATGGACAGTACACAGATCCACTGGCAAATCATCTCTCTCTTGCAATCTTCCATCTATCATCCCTGAGTATTCAAAGCCTTTTCCCCCACTAAAGGGAAGTTGTGCCATACTTTCTATGGCTTTGAGATGTTCGGTGGTGGAGAAAAGAATGTTCCATCTAATGACCAAACAGTTTATTTCTGGAGGGAAACAAACATGAAATTTTGTTCACTGACGCCACTGGTGTTTTTATCTACAAACCATTTAGACTCAGAAGGCTCGCATAAACACCACATGGGGCTATTAAATATTAGCTTTCCCATTATGTATGGGTGTACTTTAGTAAGCCAAACCAACAGTAGACTTTATTTCTGAGTTTCTGTTTAGATGGTGTCCCATAAGCAACAAGTATCCAACAGGACACGGGGCCTGGGGTTGTGGTCTTTAGGGCTCTGGTTGGCAATGACAGTTTGATTCACTAGTGAATTTATCCATTTCCCTTATAGGAGAGACACACTGGGTAGATGACAACTGTGAGGAAATAAAGACCCCAGAATGCCCCGCAGGGTAAGTCCATTCTCTAAATATGATGAAGTTTTACATAGTATCCAATAAAATATCACAGGATCTAGATGGGTAAATGGTGATAATGTAAAACTGAAATCCCCTTATATAGGTAAACTTACACTCAAGTACTTGTAAGTGATTAATCTGTCAAAAGCTAAAATGCACATCTTGAAGTAGTGAGGTTTTTTTTTTTTAAGATTTTATTCATTTATTTGAGGGGGGAGGGGCAGAGGGACAGGGAGAGGCAGACCCTCTGCTGAGTGGGGAGCCAGACATGGGGCTCGATCCCAGGATCCTGGGATCATGACCTGAGCCGAAGGCAGACACTTAACTGACTGAGACATCCAGGTGCCCCAAAGCAGTGAATTTTAAAAAACTTTTCTCTTATTGGCTCTGCACATAAGGAGAGTGAATCTCCTCTATACTTCACCACAGCTGAAGATTTTACAAAGTGTATCTAAATATCACCAGAGAAGGAAAGAAACATTTCTGGCATTGATTTTTTTTTTTCAGTGTTTTTTCCTGAAGGGCTGCTTTTGCCTTTTTGGGGGGGAGGAGGGGAGGACTATAGAACTTTTCAAAAATATCATCCAAGCTGGTAACTCCTACCAGATGCTGCAGGAACTTGACAAACTACTGAAACACTGCTTTGCTGGGGTGCAGCCAAACTAGAGTGACACCCCACGGCTCGAGTGTGACCGGCATAAGGCACTTATTACGCCTTCCAGGAAACTGCTGAAAATTCATGGACCCTTAAAGTGCCTGGCAGAAAATAAATTTTCAACAAGTGTGTTTTCATTAATGTATTTGCTCAAGTGGATTTTTGTTTTAGGCAGCACAGCCCAGAACACAAAATCCAAGTATTTCGATATTGTCTTTATTTTCATCTTCTTTTTTAGCTTAATGAGCCACTTCAACTTCTTTGGACTTTTCAAATGGAATGGCAGTAGTTTCTGACTGTTTAAAATGTGTTGGGTTGTTTTTGTGGAAAAAGCAGTCTAGCAGTAGGAAGCCCTGTTAAGTGATAATAGTAGCAACAATAATGATCTCTTATAGAGTATTATATTCTAAGTGCTTTATCTGTGACTAATTTGAAATATGCTTTATTATGTGGCTTCAAATAAACTGAAGCCTGTGCTTGCTGAATTATCTTCAAACTATCAGAAAAATTTTGCACATACTTTAGTATTCTCAAATCTATTATATCCTTAGAATTAATTATATCCTTAGAATATAACAAAGGACCTATTTCATCAGATCCTGCCCTAGTTAGATGGATCATTGATCCATTGGTCCTTTATTGATGAACTTTTTAAAGATCTTTGTCGATTTTAATTATTTTTAAAGTTATTTTATGATTAAACCTAAAAGAATCCTGTTATAAGTTTTAGTTCTAGTGATAGGAGTGCCACTGCTATGAATTTCATATTCATTGATTTCATTCATCCATTCACTCATGTGTTTGATAAGTGTTTATGGAAGCCCTATTATGAGTCCACAAGATAGAAAGATGAATAAGGCATAAACTGTGCAACGAAATAGTGTAACACACACACATATACGTATGGCAAAATAGGTATGAATTAATATCTTAAAGGAATTCATTGGATCCCTGGGTGCGCAGCGGTTTAGCGCTTGCCTTTGGCCCAGGGTGCGATCCTGGAGACCCGGGATCGAATCCCACGTCGGGCTCCCGGTGCATGGAGCCTGCTTCTCCCTCTGCCTGTGTCTCTGCCTCTCTCTCTCTCTCTCTGTGACTATCATAAATAAATAAAAAAAAAAAAAAAGGAATTCAGAAGTGTGAGCAGCTAACATTATAGAAGAGGAAACCTTGAGCTGGGTTTTAAGGCATGAATAGGAGTTTTCCAGGTAACAAATGGGAACATATTTCAGGCAAGTAGAACCACTTCATATGCTGTGAAAAACCTTGTTTGCAGTGTGAGAGGGAGCAGTGGATAAAGTACATCAGGGGAAATCTGGAGTCCAATCCCTTCCTGGGCCATTTTATGACCTTGGTCATTTAACTCTGGACTTTGGTTGTGACAAATGCTATGTGGCTGGCTGCCCAGGCTTGTACCAGTATCCTCACTTGAAGTTTCATCTTGGAAATTCCTGGTCCCAGTTGTGGAGAATGACAAGGCATAATGGAAACTTTGTGGCAGTAAGTTTTTTTCTAAAGCTTAATATGTTACTGTTTAAGGTTTGTTCGCCCTCCATTAATCATCTTCTCTGTGGATGGTTTCCGTGCATCATACATGAAGAAAGGCAGCAAGGTCATGCCTAACATTGAAAAGCTGAGTAAGTCATTTTCATACTGTATTCTCATCAGTATCCATGATCTGCACAGCTCATGCTCAGTTATGAGCTTTGAGAGCTATGGACAGGTGGCTTTAAGTGCATTCTATTATTATTATTTTTTTTGCATTCTATTATTTGAAAGACCGAAGTGAACACAAGTCTTTGATAGTTTATAAAGTGGATTCCCATATGTGAAGGGACTCCTGTTGGTTCTTTTGCTCTAATGCTTGAAATTCTGTTTTTAGGGTCTTGCGGCACACACTCTCCCTACATGAGACCCGTGTACCCAACAAAAACCTTCCCTAATTTATACACTTTGGCCACTGTAAGTATTTTTTTCAAATGATGTAGATTCAAAGGGTGTGGATGTAGATTTCATCCTGAAATGACTTACAGAGAGATTAGAAAAAAAAAAAAACACGTTTCTTAGTGTTCAAAGAAAATTTGTCTGTTTTCTATCTTGTCTGCATGAGTTGTTCACAGTAAACGTCTTTTACTGAACTTTGTGGGGGACTGAACTTTACTGTAACTTCAAAATGGAAAACTTTTTCAGGTGCAATTCTGTTTGAACACATACATTAAACCTCTCTCAGACACCTCAGGGTCTGTTGCTTATTTTCTAAGTTTTCAAATAAAAATATTGACTTCAGGGCTGCTTTGTTGTAGTTTTTAGGTACTCCCAATTCTACATTGCTTTCTTCTTCAAAAATATGATTGGTTTAGGTTTATCTATTATTATTATTATTAATTATTATTATTAATTTGAGGGGCTCGGGGTAAAAGTGTATTTTTAAATAAAAGCTTTTTTGGAGGCACATAAGTAAATTTCAATCTCCAGGTTAATTTATTGTAATAAAAGTTATTGACATCTTAGTAAATTGCAACAGTTAAAAAACCCAAATATTAAATTTCTTAGAATCATGTTAAATTTCTTGGTAGCTTATAATTAGTCTGTAGATAATATTCATGTTTGCTCAGACCACAAAAAGTCTATATCTTATATATATTTGGAAATTAAATATTGCTATAAAACCTCTTATGTTAACAAAATTTATGATAGAACTAATATGTACAGATTACCATATTGTTATTTTAACAATAAATTTGCTTTAACACAAAGGGGCTATATCCAGAGTCACATGGAATTGTTGGCAATTCGATGTATGATCCTGTATTTGATGCCACTTTCCATCTTCGAGGGCGAGAGAAATTTAATCATAGATGGTGGGGAGGTCAACCGGTAAGTTTTGCATTTTTTTTTCATGCATGTGTGTCTGTCTGTTGAAACATTTCATTCCAAAATTTGCTGCCTGCACAAAGGATGCATGTAGTGTCCTCATAGTTAGCAATGTTTCTGTTCTTTAGTATTGTGTATATATCTGTGCACATACTATCTATGTATATGTGTAATTAATGTGTATATACATGTGTGTTCCTATGTCTATGTGTGTCTATATATGTGCATGTTTGTATGTGTTGGTGAGGTTATGATTATAAATGTGTAAGATGATAAATATCTTCATTAAGATGATGGAAATGGTGACAGAAGGGTGAATTTCAGAAACATTTTGAGGAAGGAATGTATAGCCAGATCTCACTGATTTACTAGATTTAGGGTTACGATGAAAAAGAGAAGTGAATGACTATGACTACCGCAAAATTTTGGCCCAAGTACCATATGAACAGAGACAGAGAAACTTGCTGGTAAAAAGGAGTTCAATGAAACCCACAGGAAATTCATGAATTCTTTTGTTTAACCCATTTTTTTGAAATTTTTGGAAGTTACGTGTAAGTGGAATCCTACCTTAATTTTGGACCAGCAAATTAATACTTTCAAAGAACTCATCCTGTTTACTTCAGATCTAATGGATGGGGAGAAAGTAAGGAAGGATGTAGGTGGCTTTCTACATAATATTTTTCCTATGACTGTGTGCATGGTTAGGCAACTTGATTTGGTCAGACATGAGCAAAACAGCAACATGAAACAATGGTTCTTGAATGTGTAGAATCGAAGCAAGGGCACTTGACCCTGGGTAGAGGGGCCAGAATCCCTACAGGAGCACAGGCCACTATACATAGCTAGCGAACAACATGCAGAAGAAAGATGACAAATGGTCTCACCTCATGTCAACTCTAGTTGGGAGGCCAAGGTTCCTTGGAGCACTGGTTAGGGCAGAAGGCTGAGATCTTTGTGGCGTCTGCCATGACATAAAGAATGGCCAGTGTCTACAGACATCCACAAATCTCCCATCCCTAAATGATCCTGGAATCATTTAATGACCTGGAAATCTTTGCTCCAATCTATGGGCAAAATAGAGAATACAAACTAAGAAGAAAAAAAGGTACTGCTCTTTGATAAAAGGTCATTTGTGCTTTAAAAAAAATATATTCATGGCTACCAAATCAATATGCAAAGTTAAATGTGGGCTTTTCATTTTTTAAGAAAATAAATACTGGAAGACTTCTTGTAGGTCTGTAGAAGTGTTTCTTTATAGTAGAGATTCTGATTCCACTGTCTTTATTCAGGCTGGACTCCCAGAAGTCTGTGATGACCTAAGTTGTGAGCATAGTGAAATTTGTTTACAGGGTGGATTTCACAAAGTTTATGATAGAGGAACATTTTATGTGTAAATAAAATGATTGAAATTAGAGTTCTGTCAAGCTATTGCTAGTTGGTTTTTTATATTAATTCTGTCATGGAAGCAAACTTGCTTGAAGAACCACAAAGGATATAGAGATAAATAGTAATTTTATCAAATTGGATCACCTTCCATCAAGTGTTGACATTAATTTCCCTCTGGGTTGGCATGACTCAGAAGATGAGTCTACATATTCATTAACTTCTGCAGAAACAGAGCAGAGGGAATGCTGTTAACTTGCCCAATGGAGTGAAGTCTTTTTCAATTCTGTTTGCCTGTTTCCTGACTAAACTCTCAAAGTTGACAGATTTGACCAACTTTAGTATTTTCCTAGTGTTGACAAAGATTTACAGTGAAACTGACTTGTATTTCTATCTTCTTGAACAGAGAGACACCATAAGAATTTCAAGGAACATAGTAGTTATAATTTAAAAACATTTATTATTGAAATTTGGCCTATTTGAAGAACAAATGGACAGCTACTATATGGAACTACAGAATAAGAAGAAACTATAAATATTATAAGAAAAGATGAGCCTTAATAAACATTTCTTAAGCATTTATCCCATCCTTTCAGAGGCTTATATAGTTCACAAAATCACCAGTGAAAAAAATAATTGAGGTAGAGAAAATATTGATAAAAGCTTAGGTAATTAAATCAAATTCAACTTATTTTTACTGAGTGATGAAACCATGACAGATATTTGGTTAAATAATAAAGGAGTCCAATTAAATGGTAAATAAAAACACTAATTCTACTTTAAAATTTAACAGATGAAATGAGGCATTCATATAGCATCCATCTGAAAATTTGAATCTCACCAGTAGGCTTCCAAAAATAATTTCTATAATTTAATTTCGTCTTTTTTTTTGTAACATGGATATAGCCATTTTAGCAAACTCGAGTCTACTTTTAATTTGTTAATCTTCACAATGTGCTATTAAAAGTTGTCATTCACTTTATGATGCTGCATTTCTCATACAAATTTTAATAGGATTCCTTTTGTTATTGTTGTTTTAAAATTGTACTTACTTTATTCTCATTATAAAAGTATGTTCCGTACTCTTTCACTGAAGTTCTTTAAGCGTCTTTATTTCTTTGAAAAATCTCTCCTGCTATAATCTGCAATTTTTGATGGTAAGATATCTCAGTGGGAAATTCCCTGTTCAGTTTAAATCTGGACTCAGTGAAGTGGAGAATGAATGAGACTGCAGGGGCCCCAAGAAATGTGGAGAATTAAGAAAGATGTCCAACACCCCACCGTGATGCAAGACCTCTAAAGCCACAGCTGCCAGAGCAAGGCATTTCTAGGAGGGGCAGGTGCATTCTTATCACTGCTCAAGATGCTTGGTCTGCAGTGGTTTCTACCAGTAGTGGTGATGCAATGAATGGGTCCTGAGACCATCCACGTGAATTACTATAGTGTGAAGATGTAAGAACGATGGTATGTTTGAGAAAGAGATGGCAAAGAGAAGAAGATTGACATTAGAACAGGCGTGAATTAGTGGGCCAAAGGGATTGGTTTGATGGAAAGTGCAAGTCATTGCTGACCTCTCCTCCTGTCTATTTTATTATCCTGCTAGTAGGACGTTTTGCTTTCTTTTCAGGAAAATTTCACATCCTATATATTCTGTTGTTTCTTTTCCATAGATTGCTATAAATCTATGGCTTTTTCCCCTCTTTTTTACTGTATCTTAATGTGCTTAGGATGGATTCTGCTCTGCACTTTGGGTGCTATAAATGCTCACCTGGCCGCTTTGCTGCTAGACTTTTATTTATCTTTCAAATTTCAGCTGAACTATCTGTTCCCCAGGCAGTCACTAAGCTCCCTTTGCCCTGGCTAAGCTCACAGAACTTCCTTTGGGTTTTCGTATTATTTCTGTCATAAATTTGACCATATATTTTTGAAATCATTCACATATCTGCATCAGTCTGTGGGCCCCATGGGGGTAGGATCTCTTTATTCTCAGGCTCTTCTCAGGGACATGTTCAGGTGTCTCACCACTGTGTCTTGGATTGAAATGTTCTGCACCGAATCTGAGGTATGTTTGTTGGTATTTCTTTCCTGTATTTTATAAGTTCCCTTCTTCAGGTTCTTTCCACCTGCAAAGAGCCACACCAGTCCATGGTTTTTTGCTGCAACTCTCATATCTTAGTTTGTTCTGACTCTTGAATCTCAGTAAGTGATTTACTGAAGCTAATGCTACAGCCCCACCCATTGCTCTGGTCTCCCTGAATTCTATTTATCCTGGCTCTGAGCTTTTGAATTCAAAGGAATTATTTCCTTTCGAAGAACTGCTAGAAAAATTACAACAGTAGTTCATGTTTTTGAAAAATGTTTTTTGCTTCTTTTCTTTTTCAAAACTTCTCCCCTTCTCCCGCAGCAGCATACTTTATTTAATTTGAGAAAGTGTTGAATTTCACATTTAAATCCTCCTGATTCCAGTGAGAAAGCTTTTTTTAAAATTCCTGATAACATATCAAATAGATACAATATTTTTCCCACTTGTTCCCTCCTCAAAATGTAGTCTCTAAGACATAAATGTTGAAAACTGCCTCTAGATAAAGCAGAACAATGGAGAAATATTGGCATTAAGAGTGGGAAAGCCAAATCCAGTGTCTTGTCAGGTTATTTTTGTTGTACTGTTTTACCAGTCTCTGAGGAAATTTATATTACACTCAAATTCAGAGAAATACTAATTCCCATTTCTCTGAATTAACAAGGAACTAGAAACTTCTCTCTCTCTTTTTCTAACAACCCCAGAGGCTCTTTTTTTTTTTTTTTTTTTTTTTTTTTACCACTGTTGTAGTGCCTTTTTTCTCTCTGTAATTACTACATTTGACTCCTGAGTTGAGAAATATAATATATACATATAATCTGCAAAGGAACTTTTATAGCTACTTGTGATCTGATTTAACTTAAGAACGTTATGCTTCAATCTCCTACCATTTGCTAAACCCTGATAGAATGGCTTCATTACTGCTAGAATCCTTTTGTTTGAGATTTTCAAATGTTTTTTAATTTTAAGGATTCTCTCATTTGTTTACTTTTGGCACTTCTCTGATCATGTTCCCACTGTTGTTTTAGAAAATATGGTCAACATGACTTATACCAAAAAGCAGGAGGGTGTTTTTGCTGCTTTTTTTTTTTTTTTGAGAAGCAACAATTTTTTAAAAAAGATTAATTTATGGGGATGCCTGGGTGGCTCAGCAGTTGAGCATCTGCCTTTGGCTCAGGGCGTGATCCTGGGGTCCTGAGATCGAGTCCTGAATCAGGCTCCCTGCATGGAGCCTGCTTCTCCCTCTGCCTATGTCTCTGCCTCTTTCTCTGTCTCTTTCATGAATAAATAAATACAATCTTTAAAAAAAAGATTCATTTATTTATTTGAGAGAGAGAGAGAGAGAAAATAGGGGGAAGGGGAGAGGGGCAGAGGGAAAGGGAGAAAGAATCCTCAAGCAGACTCCCCGCTGATCCTACAGCCTGCCACGAGGCTCCATCCCAGGACCCTGAGGTCATGACTGGAGCCAAAATCAAGAGCCAGACGCTTAACCAACTGAGCCACCCAGGTGCTCCAGAAATATTTTTTTTACTTTGTAATTGTCTTCATGGTTTGCTGCTCTTTATAATTAGTTAGGTTTTTTTTTTTTTTTTTCTGATTCCAAGGATGTTAATTATCACTGTAAAAATATGGGGAGGTACAGAAAAGTATGAAGAGCAAATGATCCTTTACCATTGGGAAAATTTTAGCACACTCACTTCTGCTGCCCTCTCTCCCATTGCCCCTTTCCTTATTCCATTGCCAAGACCCTTTCTGGTGATCTTTTCCTGTGAGCATTACTGAGCTAAAAGTTACCCATAGGGCTTCCTGTTGCCCAGATAATGCCGATGTCAGCATAATTCCACAACATAACTTTTGAAAGTGCAGGCTCATCATTTGACAAAACTGCATTAAAAAAATTTCCTCTAGAAAACCCCGGATTAATCTTACATTTCATAACTGCCAAATGTTGCCTCCTATAATCTCCTTGTAAATATCGAGGCACTGGATTTTTTTTAAAAGATTTTATTTATTTATTCGTGAGAGAGACAGAGAGACAGAGGCAGAGACACAGGCTCCATGCAGGGAGCTCGACGTGGGACTCGATCCCAGGTCTCCAGGATCACGCCTTGGGCTGCAGGCGGCGCTAAACCGCTGAGCCACCTGGGCTGCCCAAGGCACTGGATTTTATATGAATTTGTTTGTATATAAATATACTAAGCATGAGTCTCTGAAATTAAAATAAGTATGGAACTAGATCACTTAGTATAAAAAACTGATTGGGGTGTCTGGGTGGCTCAGTTGGTTAAGGGATTTGATTTCAGCTCAGGTCATGATCTCAGGGTCCTGGAATCTAGCCCTGCCTCTGGCTCCACCTTCAGTGGGGACTCTTCTTGAGATTCTCTCTCTCCCTCTGCACCCCCCCCCCAATAAATAAATAAATATATCTTCAGAAAAAATATATATAAGAAACTGATCTCTTTGGGATCTGATGTGGTTTTGAGGCATCTGCAGGATGTCCAGCACTTTGTTTGCACGCATCTTCTTGATAGCTGTGCTGGGAAAAGAATGAAAGGAAGCGGGGAAGCCCTTTCCTTACAGGCCAAGGCTACCCTCCCCTTGCAGCTTCACACAGCTGCAAATGACCAATGCAAAGTCTACAAGGCAAGACGGTGCCTAGCAGATTTCTTTCTACTTCAGGGATGCCACATTTTGGTGTGTCAGTAGGTAGAGGGGGGAGGTGGGTGGAGACTCGTGTTCCCTTGGTGGAGGCGAGACAGGGCATTGGGTTTGAAACTTGGCAGACTGTGCTGAGAAGCAACACACTACCAGCACTCTAGAAGGGCCCCTGTGTCTCATCAGGCTCAGCTTAGATGAGTGAATTTGTGTGAAAATCAGTGACCACAGGGAGCTTCAAGGCAGATTATGTGTGCTTATGATTGGCATTTAAATATGACATTAGAAGATGTGGAAGGATCTGTGACTACCACAGAAACTGATGAGGAACCGTCAACCAGGCGGGATGTACCTGATGCTCTTGGGGAAGATGGTGTTGTACTAGTTGCCCTCCATTAAGCGTTGGCTGAAACAGAATTGATCGTGCGTGTGATAGAGGAGAGTTGGCATGATTGCATCTTCAAAGGTAGAAGACATTCAAAATTCAAAGGGGCGTAATTTTGTGTAAATGTTGATATTAAGAAATGACCAAGGATTCTTCTACTCCCCAAATGTATTGATTTGCAGATGACTCAAAGATTCAGAAGCTAAAGGGCATTTTTATTTTTTTCCAACCCTTTCAAAAATGTGATCACCAAGGGGGAAAAAAAAAAGACATATTTTGAATCCTGGTTGGCCTGGGGACTCCCATCGCAGCCCAGAATTTGTCTTTAAAACAGAAGGATACACCTAACCAGACTCCGGAAGGGCGCTCAGAGCAATCTGCGCTCCTTCCCTCTATGACCACATTCCCCTGGGAGGAGGGCAGCTCTCACCTCCTCCAATCTGAGAGGGCCCTCGGTCCTCTCCTGCCCATCCTTACTTGCCAGCTTCAGCAGCTGTGCTTTTGCGAGGCTGGGGATCATCAGTCCCTCCGCAGAGGCTTGGAAATCTGCAGAATTCCCCAGGCCAGGTGTCCAGACCCTTCTGAAAACATGGCCAAACTCGTGGAGGCCCCACACCTCTGAATTTCCCCTTGCCTCAAAAAACAGAGATTTTCACTGGAGTCCAACAGACTCTGAAAGTCTGGATACAATGAAACCAGAAAAGGGGCTGGCTGCTATTCCTAGAGCATTTTTGCTTGGGTTTTAAAACAAACGAGCTTCTTTTCTTCCTGTTTGCCTCTGAAGGAGTGGGGGGAGGTTCTTCTTACAGACTTATGTTCAATGGGACACTGGCCATCCTAAGCTGTTTTTAATGTTCCTAGAATAACTGGATTATATTTGTTTCCATTGCATAATAATTAAGATTAAAAATTGATCCAGTGTTCACCAAATGCTAAGACACTGCTTTAAGGACTTTAAATGTATTAACTCATTAAAGCTTAGAATAATCCCATGTGGTAGGTAATATTTATCTACATTTTAAAGGAAACTGAAGCCCAGAGAGCTTATGTAATTGACTGCAGGACTTCACAGTTAGTGACAGAGGCAAGGCTTAAAATCCAGCTATCTGGTTGGAGAGCTCAGGTTCTTAACCACTGTATCTTCTGCCTCCCAACAGCATGCACTGGAAAGAATATTTTAAAAGCCTCAATGAAATGCTTGGTTCACCTAACTTATCCCAGGAAGTTATTCCTAAAATTCCATTTATTGAAAGCCTAAATAAATGATACATGGAAAGTCCAGAATAAAAAAAAGAAAGAAAGAAAAAGCTTTTTTCGCTCTTTTCATTCACCTCGTTTAAAACAAAACAAGACAAAGTTAGGTTCCAAGATTCTGGCATCTGTGTGCCAAATTGGGGTTCTCCTCTGCAGGCTTTCAATAATACAGGAAACATATGGTCCACTCCTGGGTCCTTTGATGAGCAGAATTCCATCATGTAAGTGAAATGTTCAAAACAATGATCAGAAAAGACAGGTACGGAAGAAACTTTTGAGATGAAATAAGAGTTAAAAATGCCACTAGAATCATTGCAGAGCTTTTGAAGGCTTTTACAGAGAATGTATTGAATGACATTTATGGAAATAGTGATTCTGACTTCCAGATGTGAAAAGAGAATGATTGCAAATAATGTGAAATTTATGGTGGGGTGTGGGTAAAGTAGAAGATATCTGATCTAATGTACTTAAAACAACTTTTTCTTCTTTGACTGAAACTCAGAACATGTTATAAGCCTCTTATATTTTCCTCATTAGCTATGGATTACAGCCACCAAGCAAGGGGTGAAAGCTGGGACATTCTTCTGGTCGGTGTAAGTTATCTTTATTTTGTCAATGTTTGTGCAATTACAGTTATGATTCGGCTTAAGAAACATGAATTCAGTTTGATTTTACTTCAGTTAAATGTAAAAGAGCTTGAGCTTTTGAATATTTTCTGATTGAAAATAATCTTCCCAGTATATTTTAGAAGTCTTCCGTCTATTTCCCCCATCTTTTTTTTTTTAATAGAATGTAAAGATTTTTTTATTTCTTCTTGTCATTCTCAAGATTTTTCTGTCCCTGTTATAGGTTTTGATAACTTACCATCTAGGGAGTGTATATTTCTCTTAAACTATTTATTACTGTGGTTTGCATTATTGTTTTCTATAAATATATCATAACATGTTATATTTATTTTGGTTTGCAACATTGAAAGTCTAGTGTGGTCTCACACAGTTGATGTATAGTGGTCTAGAGATTGGAAATTCCAGCCAGGAGACAAGGGGAAACCTCTGTTTCTACTGTTTTCCACCGAACTCTAGGATTTCCCTAATAAGAAAAATGGAACTACTTCTCTTCCCCAGAGAGCTAGTGGGGGGTTAGTAGTTAATGTTCATAAAATAGTCTTAAGATGTAACTTACCTAATAAAAGTGTCAACATGTTGATTATTTTTAAGGCTCCTTAGTAAGAAAAGGAATCTGTTTCAACTTTCATGGGGATTTTGTTCCCACTGAGATGTTCTTTCCATCTTTTTTTTTTTTTTTAACCACCTAAAGCTGTTTCCATATTTGCCTCTTATGCCTTAACAAAAATCTGACTATTCTATAATAGTAGTGTGCTGAGAGCAGTCACAGGTTCAAATTAATCCAGAATGGGACTGTCTATATTCTCCAAATTCAGGAATAAAAGTAGCTTTTTCAGATTTGAAGGACTAAGTTGAAACTGAGTTTGGTGATTTGAAGGTAAGACAGTGACTCTTTAAAAGTCTCTTTTCCCACCTATTTCTTTTGTAAAGAGGTTTTCTGAGTTGAGAAATGAGTGTGGGGGTGTTAGAAATGACATGTAAATGACATGTTGATCTACCAATTTAATCTGATGCGTTACATTTCTGTAGCCCTTGACTGTCATAGATGCTTACAGAAAGGATTTCTTCTGCTCCACAACATATTTGCTTGGCAGAATGGAGACGAGCCAACAACATAATTAGTACTTAGTCCCTACCCTTACCCCCCGAAACTGCTGCAAAGCTTCATTGAAAAGGCCCAGTGTTCTGATTTTGAATGGCAATGTTCTCCACCCATTTCTAGCTACTTATAAGAAGGTGGCTTTTGTGTGCTCTAAAGATGTCCTTAGTTTTGCTTTGGCTTCTCGGGCTATTGTTCTTTTATCTCTATTCTGGGGGTGACTTGGATTTAGTTTTTTGCTTTCTTTTTTTAAAAAATCTTTTTTTAACTGAACAAACAAGCAAACAAACACAACAAACCAGGGTCATACTTTTAGTTATTTAATGGAGTATATGTCAGGGGAATCTACACATGGTACATCCAGAAAACTTTTAAATTTAACACCAGATTCAGACCATGGGCTTAGACTTTGAAGGCCATCTTTTTAATGTGGTTCTGTACTGCAACCTAGAGTTATTCTTGCTTTTTAAGTGATAGTATTTTATTCCAAAGTAATCCTCAGCTGATGCTCTGTTACATTTTGTGTGTGTGTCAATTCATGTTCAAAGGCAGTAATTCCCCTTATGTATGAGTGTTTTTGATTGATTCTAATCCCAGTTCTGCCACTTAATCGATTGCTGATGCTGGACAAGTGATTTAATCTCTCAGCAAATTAATGTCCTCATCTTTAAATGGCAATGATAGCATCTTTATCATAGGGTGCTGTGAAAGTAGAATGGGGTAACTTATTTAAAGTGCCAAGTAGGGGGCAGCCCGGTGGCTCAGCAGTTTAGCGCTGCCTTTGGCCCAGGGCCTGATCCTGGAGACTCAGGATCGAGTCCCACGTCGGGCTCCCTGCATGGAGCCTGCTTCTCCCTCTGCCTGTGTCTCTGCCTCTCTCTCTCTCTCTCTCTCATGTGTTTCTCATGAATAAATAAATAAAATATTTAAAAAAATAAAATAAAATAAAGTGCCAAGTAGGGTGTTTAGTACATAGAGAATAATGGATAAATGGTATTTGTTTTCTAATTCATATCATCTCTTTCAACACTGACCATACAATGACGATATGTGTCCTAAGGTAATTTGTTCCCCTTTAGCACTAAACACTTCATCTAGTCCCTTATTTTCCATTCCTCCTTCTTTTTTCTTTTTCTGACCGTATCTGATGTTTCATGATAAGTGCTCTATCTAACAGTGATGGTGAAGACAGCAGCATGAGCTCCATTTCCTTTTCTGTTCCGACACACAGTCTTCCTTTGCCATTTGTGGTTATGCAGTCTCTGCACTGTATTATTTATTTATTTATTTAGGCACTGTATTTTTTTTTTAAAGATTTTATTTATTTATTTGAGAGAGAGAGAGAGTACACAAGTAGGAGCAGGTACAAGGAAGAAGCAGACTCCCTATTGAGCAGGGAACCCGACATGGGGCTCAATCCCAGGACTCTGGGATCATGACCTGAGCTGAAGGCAGACACTTAACGGATTGAGCCACCCAGATGCCTCTCTGCACTGTATTTTAAACACTAATGGCTAGGGGCCATGTTGTTTTGGTTCCTGGGGCAATTTTGTAAAGATAATCTAGAACTCCTAGGAAAGGTAGAGACTACTTTGTCTGACTCCTCATTGGCAAGATTAGAATACCATGGCTGAGAGAGGTAAAGTGTTGTGCCCAGTGTCACACTTTGGATGGATACTTAGGGATCTACAGTTCTCATCTCTGGCTCTTTTCACACACACACACACACACACACACACACACACTCACACACACACTCAGCCCCTACCCAGAAAATGATAATCACCTGCTTATCTTTCTAAGCAGAGAATGGTGACTCCTCTATAATGGTCTTTTTTAGTAGAAGTATTTTTTATCTTTGTTTACATTCACACAAAAGCCTTTAATGTAATATACTTAACAAATATATCATGAATCAGTGTGTCATCTCTCTGGACCCTAAGAATCTAGTACATAATAGCAAAAGCTAACATTTTTCTAAACTCGATGTGCCATGCACTATTCTAAGTGTTTTACATGTATTATCTCTTTTAATCCTCACAACAAACCTATGACATAGGAACTATTATCCTCATTTTATAGAGGTATGGAAAGGTTAAGTAACTTGCCAAAGTCTCATCGCCAACACATGTTGGAGTCCGGATTCAAACCAAGGCATTGTGGCCTCAGAGCGGATGCTTTCACTCCCTGCCTACTACTGGTCAAGCACCGCATCCAACGAAGGTGTTAGAGGGTGCGTGTTCTGAGCAGGACACAAATTCTATTGGCTTGTATTTTTCCATTAGCATCAAGTAAGTCCATCAGAGTCCCCTTTTGTGACCTAACACCAATTACATAAAATAAAGCTGCTTGTAGGTAGGTAGGGAAGTCAGGTAAGATGGAAAGGCTACAGCATTTGCTTTTTTCTAAGTTAGGAAAGAATTTGAAACATGTAATTATTTTGTTCAGATAAAGGGGGATTTCTGAGACCGATGAATTAAATACCTGATGTGATTAGCTTGGCTTTGCTATGCCTATTTCTTTTTTTTTTTTTTAAAGATTTTATTTATTTATTCATGACAGACACAGAGAGAGAGAGAGGGAGAGGCAGAGACACAGGCAGAGGTAGAAACAGGCTCCATGCAGGGAGCCCGACATGCGACTCAATCCCGGGTCTCCAGGATCACACCCAGGGCTGAAGGCAGCACTAAACCGCTGGGCCACCGGGGCTGCCCATGCTATCCTATTTCTTTTTTTTTTTCCTTTTAAATATTCATTTATGTATTTGAGCTAGGAGAGCACAGGTGGGGGCGGGGGCGGGGGCAGGGCATGCTATCCTATTTCTAATTCAATTATAGAATATAATAAACAGGGTCCCATTTATTCAAGAGCATTGGACTTTGTTTAAATTAGGACTCATTTTATGGTAAATATGATTTTCTGGGCTGGTGGGACAGTTCTAGACTGAGAGAGGGTCAGAGGAATGAGCAATTTCCAATCTCTGAGAGTTGATGGGGATGGGTGGGGGTGTGCATGGGGAAAGAGTCCTTGATTGGAACTCCTGCCAAATCTCCGCTTCTCCCACAGCTCTGAAGATGTATCTTTTTCCTAGCTTGCTCTTGTTCACATCCACCAAGAGTAAAACTTTGGCTCACCAACACTCCATAGTAAGTTTTTAATAGAGTTTATTTATTTTTAGAGCAGTTTTAGGCTCACAGCAAATGGAGCAGAGGGTACAGAGACTTCCCAAATGCCCTTTGCCCCCCCACACATGCACAACTTCCCCATTACCAGTGTGCCCCACCAGAGTGGCGTGTGTGTTACAACTGATGAACCTATATCCACACATCATTATCACTCAGGGAACGTAATTTATTTATTTATTTATTTTTTTTTAATTTTTTTTTTTTAAATTTATTTATGATAGTCATCAGAGAGAGAGAGAGAGAGAGAGAGAGGCAGAGACACAGGCAGAGGGAGAAGCAGGCTCCATGCACTGAGAGCCCGATGTGGGATTCGATCCCGGGTCTCCAGGATCGCGCCCTGGGCCAAAGGCAGGCGCTAACCCGCTGCGCCACCCAGGGATCCCAGGGAACGTAATTTATACTAGGCTTCACTCTTGGCCACAATAATTTTTGCTAGCCACAATTAAACTTGGGCTTAGGTTGAGTTCATCATAAACAAGCTCTAATGCCCAATCTTGGATAGGGGAGCAGAAAAGCATGTTGTACTCCTTGTTAGGAAAGAATAAGCGAATTTCCCCATAAATAAAAACATTGCTCTGCTTGGGAGCCTTTAATGAAACTCAGCCCAGGATACAGTACTATCATGTTAGCTGAGAGCTCTTAAAGAGAGTGCCAGATTTCGGGTAATTATATTTCAACAGAGGAATGAGACTTAAACACAAAAGTCATTGTGGATGAAGATTATACCCTTTTTGTCAGTCTCATAATTATATGTGCCTATTCTTGATAGATTTTTATAGAGCTAGAAGAGAATTTCAAGACTACCTTTCCAAACCCCTTATTTTATAGATGAAGAATCTAAAGTTTCAGATTAAATAATGTTTCTAAAGCCTATAGGTCGTTAGAGATAGAATGATAGCTCATTATGATCATTAATAAAAATAAAGGATTTTGGGATCATACTATGTGCTAGGTACTGTATGTGCCCTTTGCTTATCTTGTCTCATTTTTTTAAAAAAGATTTTATTTATTTATTCATGAGAACACACAAGGAGAGAGAGGCAGAAACATAGGCAGAGGGAGAAGCAGGCTCCATGCTGGGAACCCGATGTGGGACTTGATCCTCGGGTCTCCAGGATCTCGCCCGGGGCTGAAGGCCGCGCTAAACTGCTGAGCCACCCAGGCTGCCCTGCTCTCATTTTTTTTTTAAAGACTTTATTTACTTATTTGAGAGAAAGCAAGTGAAAGGGAGGAGGAGCAGAGGGAGAGGGAGAAGCAGGCTCCCTTTTGAGGTAGGACTCAATCCCAGGACCCTGGGACCAGGACCTGAACTGAAGGCAGACACTTAACCAACTGAGCCACCCAGGTGCCTCTGCCTTGTCTCATTTTATCCTTATAACCAGGCTGTGTGCGACGTGTTTTGCTATGATCTTTCTTTTATGGATACTTAAGCTGAGGCCCAGAGAGGTCAAAGTGGCATAGAGATCAAAAGAGGTCACACCACCAGCAAGATGCGATTGGGGGATGTAAGTCCTGGTCCCTCTGTGGCCACAGCTAATGGCTTTACTTGCTAAATGGCAATGCTTCTGAGCCCAGGGTCCTTACTGCCTATAGCAGAGGCTGTGATCAACAGGGCAGGTTCCTCATTTTACTGTGAATCAGAGTTTCCAGTCTCATCTTCTATGGCAGAGGTTGAGCAATACAATATGTTGCAAATGGAGTGGAAGTTTAAACACTAATTCGAAAGTGGGCCTTTTATGACAACGAAGTGAAAACACATGGTGGTACATAGAGAGCCCTTGGCCTGGGTACCAGAACAAGCACTCATTGGGCTGGAGTTTGACGATGCAACTTAACATCATGCTCTGCTCGTTATTGCCTCACAGGGTCATCCCTCATGAGAGGAGAATATTAACCATCCTGCAATGGCTCACTCTGCCAGACGATGAAAGGTATTTGTTTCCATTCCCCTGACCTTCTCTCTCTTTTCTTCAGGACCTTTCCATCCTGGGGTAGAACTGGGTAAAGACTAGTTGGGCATAGTCAAGGTTTGGGATTACTAAGTTTTGTGGTTCTCAGCCTTAAGCGTGACTGACATAGGGTATTGGGGACCATTTCATGAAAGGGGTTAAATGAGCTTAGCTCTTCATCCTGGCCACTGCAGCTGAGCTTGAGGGAGTTTCTGACTTTGATAAATGAACCAGCAGCATCCCAAGAACTGGGGAAGCATTAGGACCAACTTTCAGGCTGCAGAGTGCATGGTTCATGTGACTTTTCACTGGGCAATATTATCTTGAGGCTCAAAGACCTGGGTATGTGTTCAGATAATCCTTTGTGACATTTGATCCCTGAAGGTGGTACCAGGCAGTTACCACTGTGCAGGTGGTGTAGGGGCTGGTGGATGTGGAAAAAATAGAATCTTAAGCACCACCCCCCTCAAAGAGAAATGAGAAAGAGATATTTTCCATGTTAAGACTAACAGTGGTTGGGAGATTAATTAACTCAATTTGAGAGGATTTTTTTTTTGACATGTAGGGATGCTTAATATTCTTTGTTGTATGTGGTTTGGTGGAGAATCTGAATCTTCTAATTTTCCCGTAGGCCTTCAGTCTATGCCTTCTATTCCGAACAACCCGATTTCTCTGGACACAAATATGGCCCCTTTGGCCCTGAGGTTAGTAGCTTATCATCTGCCTGAGAAGAGCCTGTGCCCCTGGGCTGTTGACTTTATTTCAGGATTTGTACAAAGTCTCTTGGGTATGTCTATCTGCAAGGTTTATACCTAGTCAAAGAACTACAAAACTAAAAACATTAAAAAAAAAAAAAAACCTTAAACATACCAGTTTCTCTTACAGGAATTTCATTTCAGATTGATTTTCTATTCAAACATATCCTAAACTTGGTGTTCAGGTGATCAGGAAGGATTAGCATCAGGATCAGGAAGTAGAAAGGCATCTGGAGATGAAATGGGCAATACAAAACGCTCCAACTGAATTTCAGCTCCCTTAAAATGATTATGCAATTCAGAGACCGTAGGTCAGCTTAATAGCTCTAATAGCCTTAGCAGGTACAATCAATCAACCTGGCATATGTTATGTAGTACTGGACATTTTTTTATTTGATACATTTTGACATAGGTACATACCTGTGAAACCATTACCACACTCAAGATTGTGGACATATCCATCACTCTCCAAAATGAAATTAATTCTTAATTAAGAGAAAATGTACTACTGGATGATTCTATTTAGCAGAGCAATGTATTGCTATCAAACAGCAGGAATCTTAGTTGAAAACAATCTGTTAGACGATATCTAGTATAATGTCAAATTCAGAAGTGGGAAAAAGACAGTTGTGTTTTATCATGTCCCTCATTCATCTGGAGATGGAAATCTTCCCAGTGTTGCAGCATAGATCATTTTAAAACCGATTGAATTTGCCAATCTAAAATGATTTCCACCTCTCATTCTAACTAGTGTGATGAGGTCTACATCAACACACTGAAACTTGATTTGGGATGAGAAATCGTTTCAAAAACTCTGCTGATGGAAACTGGTTCCCAATCTCTAATAGCCTATGACAGCACTGTTGGTGATGATTAAGTTCACGGTGTTCAGCATAAGATTGAGTAGGAGATACAGAGAAATGTGTCTTGGTTTAAATATTTTTGAGCAAAATGCAACATATCTAACCAAAGGCTGTAAATGCAAAATGTACCAAAAATACCTAACTATTTTTGAATGTTTTAACATCAATTCTGCGGTGATTTTTTTTAAACACTGGAAACTAATGGCTGTGTGAAACCATTGTTAGTTTGCCTTAAATCATTGAAGTTATATAAGTCTGATGCTCTTTTTTCCTATCCCTTTGATGTTTAACGAGTGTCGCATGATTATGAAACACAAATGATAAAATGAGATAAACATCTGCATGAAACACAAATCTTACTCTTGCCAGAGCAAGCATGGCTGTTTTATCTTTAGGATGACTTTCTTTGAGATTAATCTAAAGTGAACAAAAGGAACCACATTTTATTAAAATGTTAAAAAAAAAAATCCTAAGCAGTTCCATGTGCCTTTCTTAAAAGTTGAACTTTGCTTGGATAATAATATCCCCTAAAAGACCCTATGGTATAGGAGAGCCAGAGGTTGGTATAGCCATTCTTTTAAAAGCAGGAGGCTGGTGCTTAAGGAGGTGTGGGCTTCTCAAGTCACCTGGTGGGTAAGTGGACTTAAAAGCAGAATCTCAGAGCTCCTGGACCAGGGTTCTTCCCATGGAACCCTTTAAACCTCCAGGAGATAAGCAGAGTGATTAGGTAAATAACTATGTTCAATTCAGACAGAAGATTTTTCTTTATGTCAAAAATTGGCTTTTTAGCATATAAATGAGGTGGAACTCTGGTGATCCTTAGTGCTTTAAGATTTTTACAGCTCAGCAATAAGCATTCTTTATCCACGAGCATCTCTGGATTTCTAGTAAGTGTATTTCAGTTGTAATTACATACTTGAAAGTGTATGTGTGTGTGTTTTAATCAAGAAATAGATTGAAAATTTTTTTAAATGTCTGAGCAGTGATAAATGGAACATAATATAGGATGCTTTAATTTGTTGTAATGATGGTGCTGTGCCCAGAGTTGCTTAGAAATATACAGAGATTTTTGTCCTCTAAAATTTTTTGAATTAAGACTTGGAAGTATTCATGCTATGTTCTTTCTAGTATTAATATTTCTCATAAACTGGGATATTTTCATGTATCCACTGGTAAACACTCTTTTTTTTTTTTTTTGAAGATTTATTTATTTATTTATTTATTTATTTATTTATTTATTTATGATAGACAGAGAGAGAAAGAGAGAGGCAGAGACACAGGAGGAGGGAGAAGCAGGCTCCATGCTGGGAGCCTGACATGGGACTTGATCCTGGGACTCCAGGATCACACCCCGGGCCAAAGGCAGGCGCTAAACTGCTGAGCCACCCAGGGATCCCCTGGTAAACACTCTTAATTAGATATCTTGGAATGTGTGTTCAGTTATGATAACCTGACAGCCTGGCCACTTTCTTCTGGTAAGGCAAGGAACATTTTCAAATTTCAACTGTTTTTCGTTTGGTTCTAGGTATTTTAGTTTTTCTGAACAAAAAGCAAAACTGTTTATACTTTAAAAACATGAAACCAAAACAAGCCAGCAAAACCTCTCTTCTGTAGTAGACTAATTGGTTTATATCAATTATATACATGTGGTATGTGTATAAAGACTTTACAAGCTGAAATATTATTTATAAAATCAGTAACATGTCATCATTTACATCTAATGAGAAAATACCTTGCATTTGAAGTTTAATTGAAAAAATTTAGTTCAGCAGAATGTTATGTGCTACAACACAGTTGAAATCTGTGCCTTATTTGCTTAATATCTGAGTATACTTTTTTCAGGATAATTCTCAAAGGCTATTAAATGAGATGACCAAACATTGGGCTAAAAGCTTCAAGAAATGGTGTATTGCTCCTGGTTTCATAGTGTAATGGTGAATGTTCAGAAACATGCTTGCTTTTGATTATTGGCACAATCTTTTTCTCTTTGACCTTCTATGCTTACTCTGTGACTCCTCGTTGGGCTGCTGTTCCAGGCCTAGAGGCAGAGCTTTGGCTGGCTAGTTACTATCTTCAGATGGCAAAGTATCCTTCTGAAAAGCAGGGAAATTTGCCCCTCTACCTCCCATCCTCCTAATAACCTCAGGCTAAATCTTCTAAAGTCAGACTAAAGTATGGCTGGTCCGTGAAAACTTAGCTTTCGTCTACCTCTAACATTCAAAGAAGGAACTACATGCGTTGTAATCCCTGGATGAGAACTCATGTTGACTAAATTCTGTTTCTCCTGCTGCTCCTCTAACCCACTGCAACCAGAAGGGCTCGCTTGTGGAGTCTTCTGAATGTTGAGGTCTCTTGCAAATGGCCGAGTGTCTGATGGGCAGACGAGTGCTAGCTGAAATGTGTTCAGTGACCATGACCTGGGAAACCCTCTTTTTCTCCTACTTCTCTTCTCATGAAGAACTGCCTGAAACTAGATGCATTTAAAAACCAAAACCAAAGTCCTTGGGGGCTGTGTCTTTCCATCGCTCTGCCGGAGAGAGAGGATGAGGTAGAAATGGAAGTGCCTTTGCAGTCGCTTGCTCTGGAAACGGTGACATGGCATGGCAGATGGCCTCCTCTTGGATACACTAACACTGTTCCTCCTCCCGCCCCTTCCTGCATCTGAATGATTCTTGGAGCAGTCCCGCCGAGAGAGACTCAGCTAGGGAGATATCAGGGCTTGCTGCTTGAATTCACCTTTGCACCATCAGCAAATCAGGCGCCCGTTGTTCTCTAGTGTTGGGAAGTCCCGAAAGGTTATCTTCCTTATTCGACTTCTGTGTCAGCCTTTGCCACTCTGTAGATTTTCAAAACAGGATGCATAGTCCACCACTCATTACCCCCAAGCAGGGGGTTTCTGAGGAAGAGTATTAGCAAGTAGACTCTTTCTTCATATGTATACCAAGATGAAGTGATATTGATGACTTTTTGCACTTAACCTAATTTTACAAGATAAATTTTTTATTTTTATTCATTTATTTTAAAGATTTTATTTATTTATTCATGAGAGACATGCAGAGAGAGGCAGAGACATAGGCAGAGGAAGAAGCAGGCTCCCTGTGGGGAGCCCAGTGAGGGACTTGATCCCAAGACCCCAGGATCACGACTTGAGCCAAAGAGAGATGCCCAACCACTGAGCCACCCGGGTGTCCCACAATATAATTTTTTAAAAGACAGTTTTGTTTATGGTTATCTCTTGGCTTAGGGTTCCTCTGTACTGAAAACCTAAATTATCAGTGAAAAGTTCTCTCTCCTACTGAAAGTCCTGATTTGTGTAAGGACACATTCATGGCCAAGGAGGATTGTTTATTATTTATGTTTCACTCCATCCTTGGTTTACATCTTTTTCCCCAATCCTCACCAATGAGGGTGACACTTGCTATGACATATATATAGTGGTGGTGTGAACAAATATCTGTCAGATTCTGAATTGGAGCCACCTACATGAATCCCATTGTCACTTTGAAATGACCAAATGGCTAGTGTCCTATTTGGTTTTCTTCTAGTACTTTAAAAATGGAGAGCTTTTCATAACTAAAGACCAGTCTCTCCCTAATGCAGGAGTTATGGAATGCAGAACTGCATGTCACCTTCAGATGTGACCACGAGTAGGCTCCTCAGCCCAAGAGAAAACCACATGACTAGATTCTCTTAAACTCTATTCTTGCTCTCAGTGAAGAAGCTGTGACGGCAGCATCAAGATGGATTTAGGAGGCTTCTCTCTATAGAGTTCCCTGAATCATTCCTTATACCAACTTTTTCTCGTGTAAGGAGCCTTAGTTTTTCTAACTAAGGCTCTGCTGAGCCCCACTGGCAAAGTGTGAGCTTTATGATCTGACCCAGAGGGCCAGACGACTTCTGAGTCCAGACATCTCTATCCGCCAGTACAGGAGAGTAGTTATGGCTCACCTCTTACTCCGGCTAAGAGACCTAAGAGGAAGGTTACCCCTAAGAGGAGACAGGAAAGACCAGTTGCTCCTCCAAAGAAAAGAAGAAGAAAATTACATAGGATGGATCATTATGCTGCGGAAACTCGTCAGGACAAAGTAAGTTTATCTATTGTTCCAAAGCTTTGTGGCGGGCAGGTCTCAGTTGAAGGTTTCCTCCAGTGCCTTGGTTTGAAATCAGCTGAATTAGTTTCAGAAAAACTCTGGTTGTGTCATCCTTGGCTTTGAGTCCAGAAGGATCTGGTACTTCAGAGGTTGACATTAATGTGAAGACCACCTGAACTTTCAGCAAGACAGGAAAAATGAACCTTCCACTTTCTTTAGAGTTAGTTGCCCTAAAACTAGTTTTAATATTCAGGCTTGAGTGAATGTTAGGAAGGCTGGTGGATTTGCTTGCCCTTATTCATGGAATCTGTTACAATGGTTTGTCACCTTGGTTCTTGAGAACAATCCAGCAAAGCAGCGAGGAGATTCCTCAAAGATAATATAAAGTAGAATTCAATTGAAAATTGGCTTAGATTAGTGGTCTGTACCTTCAGAGTTCAGGAAAGGTTTTAGGTTATAGACAAAGGAATAGCTGAGACAGAAAGAGGAAACAATGGGTAGTTGGAGTTGTGCGTATTTTCTCATAGTGACATGAGTGGTGTCTTCTCTTTTTGTTACATTCAGAACAGGTTGTAGCTTGTCACTTCTCTTGAAACCTTCAGATACCTTTGGGACATTATGTTGCTTATGAGTGAACTAATCACCGAGAAGGAGGTCCTGGATTTCACCTGAGTGGTCTGACGAAAATAAGTCATTGCTAAGGATTGATGTATATTGTTAATTTGTTTTTGTTTCTGTTTTTGTTTCTGTTTTTGTTTTTATTTTTGTCAAAGAATACATCTCAGAGGAGAGCATGCTTTACTCAGAAGCAAATACCATTTAATCCCACTGCTAATCCCAATGTGTTAGCCCTTCAGGTGATGCTTGCACATATCATTCTGAGACTTCCACTTGTGACTTACTCCTTGGGACAGAGTTTGAAATACTAACTCCTGTCATGGAGAAAAACAAGTTTACACCTGATTTTACTGAGGACATGATATGAGAAAAGGTTTTGAGTCATCTGAGAAGATGCCTTTGGAAGATAATATTATATGTCTGAAATAAAAAAATGATATGCAGATCCTTTTGTTCTCACCAGTCATCTTGGACGTATGTGTGTGGTTGCAGCGAAGTCGTAAAATTAATCCGTGGTACTGTCAAGTGTTTGCCTGATGAGACATTTCTTGGAAAACTTTCCGTTGCATAGAGATGACAGTGAGAGAGGAAGCCTCTAGTGTGTGGGAGCATTCATGTTGTTAGAGGATTCCACTGGAAGCAAGAACGTGAGAGATGGAGTATGTTTCTTAGGCTTTGGAAATGTTCTTCAGAGAACTGAGCTTTTGTGTTTGCTTAGGCTGAATAAGAAATCTAGAACAAGTTCAGTGTTTCACTTCTTGTGAAGGTAGGACTCTTGCAGATTCTTTTTTTTTTTTTTTTTAACTCAAAATCAGCTTGAAGGGGACTAAACTGAGAAGCAGTAGCTTGTTTCTTTGAAGAGGTTCTTCTATCAAGAATCTATTGTTCTCAGACATTGACAGTTAAGTTCTTTGAAACATTAGATGGATTCCATTGTATTAATGATGTTCTCATTTAGCATCCAGTGGAAGGGTATCATTTTACGTCAGAACTTCTCTTGATTCACTTAGCCTCCATCTTCTCGCCATGGTTCAAAACCTGATGTGATTTCACCTAGCGAACAAGAGGCTTAAACTATCCATCTGACTTTCTGCTCACTCTCGAAGTTCTTGGATTTGAAATTTGAATAGCATTGTTACATTTTAGAAAGGTCATTTTATCTCTAAAAAAGAAAGAAAGAAAAAAATTGCCCTTAATGTTTCTGATATTTTTATATCAGAGAATTATGAAAGGAATTGGATGAGGAGAGGCTTTTATATTTCTGAAATAATACAAATTAAAGTGCTCAGAACAGACTTCCATTAAGAGTGGCAGGCAAATCTCCCTAGACAAAGCTCTGCCTCTGGGCCTGAAGTTTTCTTTCCAGAATGTTCTAGGGGTAGAAGACCTATGAGAAACTGAAAGGAAAAAAATCAGCTTGCAGGGACTAATTTGTTCCTTTTTCCAGATGACAAATCCTCTGAGGGAAATTGACAAAACAGTGGGGCAATTAATGGATGGACTGAAGCAACTGAAGCTGCATCGCTGTGTCAATGTCATCTTTGTTGGAGACCATGGTAAAGCTTTGTTTTCTCTTTGCTAATAGGACAGCTACATAGATCATGTTTCTGATGGTGTTGAGGGGAGGAGCCCTTGCCCTCAGAATCCCAGATTGTATTCTTCACCTCCTTCCCTCTTTCTTCAGGGTAGGAAAAGAAATCAGGCCATGACTCCTAAGTATGAGATGACCTGAGATGACTCTGGATCATTCTGATCAAAACCAGGGACTTCCTGTGTCTTCCTTTTCTTTGCAGGAAAGAAAATCTTTCTGCAAAGTTCTGTGTCTTACTAAAGTGTGGCAGACAATTTGCTTGTGGTATTAATCTCTTCCTTTATGAATGTGACATATTAGGTCCTACTACCTCATCCCCAAAAGGAGCCTACAGAATTTATGTTGGCTAAAAAAAAAATAAATCTAAGTATGATAAGAGGAAGAGACATAGGATTCTTATCAAAGAAGAGGTGTATAAGTAAAATGATAACCTTGTATTCACTGAGAGAATTTAAGACCCAAAGCAGAGGACCCTGCTTCAGTTACAGAAACTGTTAGAGAGAGGAAGAAGCAGAGCTTTCCTAAATCACTATATAAGGTAGAAAAAATTCATGACTACTTTTTTGAACATCATAAACATAAGATATTATAGACCTTGAAGGGAGTCCTAAGAAAGCATTCTTATTTCCTAGCTGTGCATCCTGTAATCTAGAGAGTGCCTCCTGTATTCCAGAACTATCAAATTGAAAGAGTTACCCTGGAATGTGGGACTGCTCCCTTCAAAGAGAGAGTTTGGGAGAAAAAAATTGGGAGACTCTTTGGTAGTTCTGTTAAGAAGGGCAGGCAAGTCTCCCTAGTCTAAGGTCTGCTTTGGGCCTCTAGTTTTCTTTCCAGAATGTTCTAGAAAATCTAGGAGAAATTAAAATTTTTTTTTTTTTTGTGGGACTTACTCTTTGTTAGGGGCTAAATGTGACTCTGCAAAATCATGCCCTGTGAGTTTGACTTGGTGGAGAGCTACAGATAAGGCAGAGAATCTGGAGCATGTGACACGGCTGATTCAATTTAAGTTGCCTGGAGGTGTCAGGAGTATTGGGTCACAGGCTGGAGCCTGATGTCTAAGAAGTGGATGGGTCCCAATGAGTCATATGCTGGAGCATTATAAAGGTCTTATAAAGATAGATGAAAACCTTGTCTTACCAGGTGCAGGCCTCTGAAATGAGTAGATTGCTTTGGTTTGGGGAAACCATAGCATCCCTTTCTTAAAAAGTAGTATGCCCTAGTGCTTCAGAGTCTGGGATTTGGGGTAAAAATGGATTTCAATGGAGTTCAGATTGCACTATGCCACGTAAGAGCAATGAGACGCAACCTCTTCAAATGTAGAATGAGAACACTAACACCATCTACACAGAGCTAGTCTGGGGATGAGAGGTGATGATGCTTGAGAAGAATTTCACATATGGTCTTTGAGAGCAAGAGAGATGGTTCACCTCTGGGGTGGCAGAAATGACTTCTTAGACATGTAACAAATTGAAGATCCTTCCAGTCTTCCACTAATATGTATTTGGAGACTTCCTCTTCCTGAGGTAACAGTGTGCTAAAGCGTAGTAGCTGTTCATTGTTTTAGTTTTTCTTTCTGACAGTTTAAATGGTAAAAGACAAATTATATACCCTTCGTGCTATGTTGGGATATGTTCTTGTCTTCCTTCATTTCAATTTCTATTGAATAAGAGGTGGGGTGTCTTGATCTAGGAATCCCAGAAGGGAATGATTTGGATTTTATAAAGTTTGTAACACTCTGGGTTATATTTCTTTGTTCTAAAACCTTAGGACATCCTTTACAGAATCCCTTATTTCCTCCATCTTGGAGAATATCTATATATGGGATTGTGCAAGGCAGTTTATGAAAGGTTCACAGTTCCATGTCGTCTCAGAAATTCCAAAATGACCAGCCACCATAATTTATTGTTCTGAGATTTCAGTTTGGGTTGTTCTTTACTTATTTATTTTAAACATTGACCAAGACTTTTTTTTTTTTTTTCTGGTGGGGGCAGGAAACAAACCTTACATGGGGGAGGAATACTTGCTGGTTAAAAAAATTCCCTACCTAGACCCTTCTTGTGTTCTAGTCGCTAGCCTTCAGTTTTGACTGATTACATTGTTTACAACTTGTTTTCAGCAATATTTTGTTTTTCAGTTTGGGTGGTCAGTGGGGCTGACATTTTTTTTCTCATCTCTTGTTGCCAGTATTGTTTTGTCAGTAACATCCAAGGCCACCAGTGGAGACAGAGTGAGGACTGGTGATTATGTGCTCAAGTCAAGAGATATATTAGAGAGAGAGAATTGGAAAATGACATTTTATAAAAGAGACACAGAACTATATATTCCAGTTATTTATACCACCCCCAGCTGGGAAGAGTTTGAAGCAATCTAGGACTTTTTTTTTTTTTTTTTTAGAATAGACCTTTTGATGATGACTATGTAAATAGCTTAAAAAATGATCATACTTCTTTTGTCTAGCTGTTCTTGCTGAGTGATTGTTGAGATGATGCATTTTTAATCTTCTAGCACTACAAGATGATGTGTCTAAATCAAAATCTGGTGAAGAGTGATATAAAGAAGCATTACAAAATTTAAAGTCAAGTTAAGACATATCAAAAGAGAGGGATCCTTGCGTTAAGTTGTTACAAACGAATTAAGGAGATGCCTGGATGTTATTTTTAGTGTTTCTGCTAGGAATTTAAGTTTATAATTGCCTGAAAACACTTCTTTTTCTCCCCATAGGAATGGAGGATGTCACATGTGACAGAACAGAGTTCTTGAGCAATTACCTGACCAATGTGGATGACATTACATTAGTGCCTGGCACTCTAGGAAGAATTCGGTCCAAATTTAGCAATAATGCTAAATGTAAGTTGATTCTTAAAATACCAAGTTGTCACATGGTAATATAGTAGAGTAGAAAAGGCTTATTCTCTGAAGCTGGAGTATTTGGGTAAAAAGCCAAATTTTGCTACTTCTTAGCTGAGTGACCTTGAATAAGTCACGTAAACTCTAAGCCTCAATTTTTTTCATCTGAAAAATGGGATGATAACAGCCACGACATCGAGTTATTGTGAAAATAAATCTCTGTACGTCATTTAGAGTGGGGCACATGGTTGCATTATGTAAATATTTGCGTGTTTTCTTTATGTGGAAAGTACACTTAGTTTGAGACATGCATATAACCATGAGCTTTTGTTTACAGGAGAGGAACATTTCTACAAGAGGTTCATGCTTACTCTTTAGCTGAAGCTGGGGAGTCCAGGGCAGGGTGGGCAGAAGCACACTCAGACCCTGAACGTCCCTAGGAGTCCAGCGGAAGGGGACTCTTCACTTTTATGAGAGTGATTGACAGAACCCAGGAGAACTGTTACACCCTTGGGAAGTGGTGGCCGTTCTGGAAGATTAGATATAAACAGGAACAATCTTATCACTAATGTTGTACACATTCAGGGCATGATATGCTACTGACAAGAACCTTTATTTTTTTGATTTTTAAAAAAGATTTTATTTATTTATTCATGAGAGACACAGAGAGAGAGAGTCAGGGACACAGGCAGAGGGAGAAGCAAACTCCCCAAGGGGAGCCCAATGTGGGACTTGATCCCAGGACCCTGGGACCTTGCCCTGAGCTGAAGGCAGATGCCCAACCACTGAGCCACCGAGGCATCCCAAGAACCTTTATTTATGGACTAAGATGTTTTAGGTGGTGCCCACCTAGCTTCTGAGAAGTCCACCGTTTATTGGAGACATGCTGCGTTTTTGGGGGAAAAAAATCCCTTAGAGGTTTTAGCCTTGGGAATAAGAAACCATTGGCACAAGTGTAAAGCTTTGGAAAATTAAGTTTTTCCCCAAACTGCGTTCCTGAGTCAACACAAATGGGAACCATTCCAAGGTCAGCTCCAGGCAACGTTGTAAAATAAACAAATCATCTGTGTTTCTGCGGCTTCTCTTCCATGCCCTTTCCATCCTCCGCACCCTCCCCTCTCCTCTGCTCACTTGAGACAGGCAGGCCCTGGCCAGAGATGGGACACCAGTCACTATGGTACCTGTTGATTTAGTACCTGCATTTTAGGGCTTATGCAAGAAAGGTTTTGTCTATTTCAAAAGGTCCTTCAGGCATCAATAAATATAATGGGGAGGCTGTTTTAGGGGAAAAGGAAAACTTTCTTGGAGCCAATGAAATAATAAGTACCAATGATTAAAAATTTCATACTTTAAAACCCTTGCATATATGTGATTCTGCTTAGTGAAGGTCAGTAGAGTGGGAGGTTAGCAGCACAGACAATGGTGGCAGGATGTCTGGGTTCAAATCCCAGCCCTGCCACTCTATGACCTTGGGCAAGCTACTTAAATGTTCTGTGCCTTGGTTTCCTCATTTATAAGGCAAGGATTGTTGGAAAGATTAACTAGAGATTATCTACATATCACTTAGATTAACTTTTAGCTCGTAGTCAAAGTTGTATAAACGTTAGCTATAATGATGATGTCTTGGTCACATCACTATTTTCAGCTAAATACATACACAGTCATCTTTAATCCTTCCAATAACCCTGGGTGACAACTTTTACTATCCCCTTTTGCAGACAGTAGAAACCAAGGCTCAGAGAGAGATGAAGTTACTGGCCAGGAGTATGAGAGCTAGGAAGTGGCTGGGCTGAGGTGTGAACCCAGATTCGCCAGTTCTTAAGCATCAGCCTGTGCTGGGACTTCTTTCCTTCTTGCAAAGGGGAAAGCCGTCAGCATGAGAGGCCTGAGAACTTCAAAACTGAAGGGTTGGTGTCCCAAGCATGGAATTGGGCACTTGTTATTTTCCAGTAATTCTCTGGGATTTATCTGAGCACAAGATTGCCCTAGGCTATTTATTTTTCTTCATTATCAAAGAACGTGAACTCACCCAGTTTGGTTCCTTTAAGGACTGTGGTTTATGAACGCACAGAGTGTAGAACTTCGATGAAACATGGCTTGCTCAGCTGGATTGTTAGAGTCCCAGTGTGCAAGCCCCACTCTTCTAAATGTCCATTGGCTTAGTGAAGATTCTAGTAGCACCTGCCTCCCAGAGTAGCTGTGAAGGACCAGAGAGTGCCTGCAAAGCTGTCACAGAGGGACTGTACATGATAGGGACACAATTTGGGTTAACCATTTTTGCTACTGTTATTACTTCCTTGCTTTATTAAAAGATGCAATTATGGGGCCCTTGGATGGCTTAGTCAGTGAGGCATCTGCCTTAGGCTCAGGTCATGATCTTAGGGTGCTGGGATCGAGTCCCACATTGGGCTCACTGCTCAGTGGGGAGCCTACTTTTCCCTCTACCCTCCCTCTGCCCTGCCTTGTGCTCTCTCTCTCAAATAAATAAATAAAATCTTTAAAAAATACACATCTAAAGTTTAACCACAATTAAAGTAGAATGGGGTCCACATTTTAGCTTTGGATTTCATGGCTTTAGAACCCAGGTTCTGAAAACTCCCTTTGAAACATGTGTACTTATACTGCAAGGCAAGCTTAGTCATGCATTTTCAACAAATAAGAACAAATATTTATTTGTATTTATTAACAAATGCTTGTTGAACGCCTACTAAGAACAAGGCCCCAGGGATACAGCAGGAAATGACATCGGCATGAAGATTAAATCTCAGGGAGAACTGCTTCATGAGAGCTGCTATCTCTTCTGTACTCTGCTTTCCTTTTCTGCTGGTTCTATAATGACATACTAAAGCAATTTTTTTGAAAACAAAACAAAATCCAACCAACCTACAATCTGCTGTTTCTCTCCACACCCCCCCAAAAGGGGCCTTCAGATAATACAATCCCATCCACAGTTTATACACAACCATCATTTACATAGTTTTGCTTTTAGCTAGTTCAGGGTACTGACTAAAATATCTTCTGTCTGCTTGTAGTGAAGATAAAGGAGGCACACACATGTGCGTGTCTGTGGCTGGGGAGGAACAGCTCTTTGGAATGAGACCCGTGGTGTTTCGGAAGAAACAAAACTCCCTTTAGAAAAAAATGAGTCAATGGAGTAGAAGATTCATCTTAAAGTGGATGATAACTTGTTGTTTCCAAGATCGGTAGATAAATAGGAAGTTACACTGAAAGCCCCAAGTGCCCAGTTTGGTTCCTGATGTCAAATTGCAAATACACTGAAGCCAAGATCCAGGGGGATCATTCGGGGGGGGGAACCTAAAGAAGATGTTTACCTAGCATTATCCTTGCACCCCAGGAGGAGGAATCCTCTTTTAGAAGAGAAGAACCAGATTTAGCAGGGAAATTTACCATAGGAGTATTCCCATTTAATACCTACATTCTTCACTTATCAAAATATTAAATAAAAAAATATTAAATACTCACACTTAATTTTTTATATGTATATATATATATTAAAGTCTTATTTATGTATTTGAGACAGAGAAAGAAAAAGAGAGAGAGAGAGGGAGAGAGAGAATGAGCACAAGTGAGGGGTGGGAAGGAGCAGAGGGAAAGGGAAAGAGAATTTGAAGCAGACTCCCCGCTGAGTGCAGAGCCCAACACAGGGCTCCATCACATCACCCTGAGACCACCACCTGAGCCAAAACTAAGACTTGGACGCTTAGCTGACTGAACCACCCAAGAGCCCCAATTTTGCATGTATCTTAAACAAAGCCTACAGTGATAGCTCTTCTAAGTGGGGGGGGGGGGGGGGGTGGAGAAAGAGAAAGAACTGAGTCTTTTGCTGTAAAAATTATTTCTTTCAGGGGTTATTGTCATGGCTTTTGAAATTGTTTTCCTTCCCTTTTTGAACAGATGACCCTAAAGCCATTATTGCTAATCTCACGGTAAGTGTTGCATGTCACCCAACCTCTGCCCTTGGAGGAGCTTCCACACACTCACCTCCTAGGCTCACCTACCCTATGGGGCGGGAAGAACATTTTCCTTACTGCCCTGCAATCCCATATATTTGTTTCTCTAAGAGTTTTCAAAACTTCAAAACTGCGGACAGCTGCAGGCTCCCTAATGGGCTTGGCAGTGATACAAACTGAGAATATTTGATCTTTCCATTAGAACTGAAAAGTACTCATTCATGAGTAAACAAATCCTTACTCTCTCTGAACCAGATCTGCCCATCACCGTGTTCCATCATCCCCCCATGCAGGATGTAATTACAGGACCGAGTGTGCGTCCTCCTCCCTTCCCACCCCACCTCCCACCCCTTGACTTGAAGTAGTTGGAAAAGGCTTTAGAGTTTGAGTTGCTTTTAGTGATTGTCTCACAAGTCAGGAACGTATCTTAAAAATTCCTAACTACCCTCTTCCATGTCATCTACCAAGTTATCAAATCCCTTTTGAACTTACTTGTTTTCAGCTTATATTATCTGATAGGGGTTAATAAATTCCATTTACTCACTAACCAACCTTGTGTTTGGTTTAAAACTTCCTTTGACTTTCTAGAGAGAGAATATCTAGGACTTTTCTAGAAAATATTCCACATAAAGTCCAATGTCCATTTATATTTCAGTGTAAAAAGCCAGATCAGCACTTTAAGCCTTACATGAAACAGCACCTTCCCAAACGCTTGCACTATGCCAACAACAGGAGAATCGAGGACATCCATCTATTGGTGGACCGCAGATGGCACGTCGCAAGGTAACTTGGGGATTAGCAGGGACTGTTTTTGATCTTCATAACCACCTCTTTGGCAACTGGAGTGCTATAAGGTCCTTAGCCATCAAAAAAGAAAAAAAAAAGAAAAGAAAAAGAAAAATCTCAGTTGGAAATCCCATCATTTGCAAAGACTTTTTAAGGCTAGATAAACAATTAGTGCTGAGCCAATGCAGCTCTGATTTCTGGATCCCACCTCTTGGTGTCTCTTTGAGGTGTCTCAGTGCATCTCTGTGTGGTCTCTCTCTTTTCATGTTTAAAATTTACATTCTAGCCTCTATTCTTATTACTTGAGTAGGTCTAAAGTGTGCCTGGGACATTGACCTACCACAACTGGACTGATTTGGTCTTGGTTGACAAGACTTAACTGGCAGCAACATCTTTAGAGGAGTTTAGAAAATGTTGTTAATCTTAAAACTTCTGTTACTGTGGGCATGCTTTATATTGCCTTAAATATATCAGAGGTTTACCTTCTTTTGAACTATAAAAGACTTTCCGATATTTTTTTTTTAATTTTTATTTATTTATGATAGTCACACAGAGAGAGCGAGAGAGGCAGAGACACAGGCAGAGGGAGAAACAGGCTCCATGCACCGGGAGCCCGATGTGGGATTCAATCCCGGGTCTCCAGGATCGCGCCCTGGGCCAAAGGCAGGCACTAAACCGCTGCGCCACCCAGGGATCCCAGACTTTCCGATATTTAAGAGACCATTTCTTGCTCTTGAGTCTGGTGTAGAACGTGTCCAGAAATTCTAAGCAATTCCAAAGGATTTATCATTAAAAGCTAATCCATTTTCAAACATACCTGGCAGAAACCTTTTTATGCTCACTCTTGCTCTGATTTCCTCCTTAAGAAAAGCTCTGTGAGCCGATCTGTGGTAATAATTGAACTACCATACACACTCTAGTTGGGTACTTCAATGAGCTTACAAAGGAGAAAAGATGATGAGAAGGTGGCAGTCTTCTAGAAACTTACATCAGTATGAACCATCTGGTGAGACACATGTGACAAATACATAAATATCCTACCGTTGTTGTCAAGGGGCTACACAGAGTTAAATATGTAGGATGAGGAAGAGAGATATATGAAGACCAGAAATTATTGAAATAATTTAGAACAGACATGAAGAGTCTTCATGGAATAGTTACAAAGATGTGAACAACATGGGTTTGGCTGAGTGTGTCTTCTGTTGGACCTTTTATGTGGCTTGAAAGAGAGCAAGTTTGGTGCACTTGGTAGGTTGATATGAAGGAAAACTAGGAGCTGAGTAGAAGTGAGTGATGAGGACAGTTGACCAAATTAGCAGAGACCACAGCTGGGTATTTTGATCATTAGTTAATTTTTAAAACTTCAGCTCTTGTGTTGTTGAGTTATCATTTGTACATATATCATTATCCTAAGTGGAAGTACTTTTCTGAGAGTGGGGACCCAAATGTTTAATTTGTTTTCCACCAAGTACTTTAGTTCAGTGAGATAGACCTTGTAAGTGCTTACAAGGATTCATAGAAATGGGACCCATGGGAAAATTTGTATTGATTAACATGAAAGTGTTTTGGAAAAGTGCTTCATGACACTTAAGCAAAAGGCATCTTCCTGTCACAACTAGGAAGGTCAAGTGGTTTTGATGCCTAGAGAGCAATGTTTTCACTTTCTATTTCTAAACAGAGATGTCTAGGTAAGTCTGAGCTTTTGTTTGATATGTCACTATTAAATGTAGGTTTACCACTCAGTAGTACTCTCTAGTTACATTATACTGATAAGTAGATTTGTGTGCAAAAATTTTTAGAAAATATAGATCTCTATTCATTGATGAAGAGTCCCATGTTTAAAAAGTGCCTATTATGTGCTTGGCATTGAGCCTAGTGATGGGGATATAGGAGTGAACCAGACAAACATGGTCCCAGAGTGGAGAATCTTACAGTTTTGGAGCTGGTGAACATAGGCAGACAGAGCATTACCTGTGACAAATGCGTTGCTCAGTGCCAAGCATGAGGTACGAGGAAGGTACTTGACTTCTGTTCAGAGGTCCCCAGGTGTCCTGGGTCAATTGTCAAAATAAAGCCACCTGGAGAAAAGGAATAGCATCATCTTTTCATCACTGTAGAAAGGATACAATTCAAATAGAGACAAAAATGCTTGTAAAGTCCACTTCTTAGAATGTTTTTGTGTGACAAAATTGGCTTTTATAGGGGGATTTCATGAGAAATCCTGACTAATCCTACAATTATTTCTATGTAGGAAACCTTTGGATGTGTATAAGAAACCATCAGGAAAATGTTTTTTCCAGGGAGACCATGGATTTGATAACAAGGTCAACAGCATGCAGGTATGACCGTCATGCTGCGAGTTGAACATGTATTTTAGTGATTTTCAGGAGGGGCAAAGAAGTGGGCATGGGTGAAATTGTACAGTATTCCTAAATAGGGGAAGAGTTAATACTGGATATTAGCAATGTCTAATTGTTTCTGTTAATTTTCTTTTCTTTGGGAAGACTGTTTTTGTAGGTTATGGCCCAACGTTTAAGTACAAGACTAAAGTGCCTCCGTTTGAAAACATTGAACTTTACAATGTTATGTGCGGTAAGTCACTTATTTAATCACAGCTGATGAAGCGATCTAAGCTATCATATGAACTTCCTCAAGGTCAGAGAAAGAACTGAGGTGTCTGTTTTCTAGGACCACTTCACCTCCAGCAAAAAATGGTGGTAATGTGCCCACTGGTTCGAAGGACAGAATCTCATCCCCTTCTAAGGCTTCTTTGTCTTCCTTTAACAGTTGACTAATGGGGAGTTTTCATAGTGTTGCTGTTGGCAGCCTGTGGCTGATCTCACATCACATTACAGTTTGACACCACTGGTCAGAGAGCCGGTGAAGCAAGAAGAGTTCCTCACAGAGCTTTCTCCCCCCTCCATCTCTCGTGTTGCAGCCCAGTGAAAATGTTGCCAGCTTGTGTCCTGGCCAGCTATTTATGTGCTCCTAATTATTTTTCTTCCTTGAGCTTCTACTTGCTGAATGAGGACAACTTTTCCTATTTAGTAAGGGAGTGCCAGTCTGGTGGTTAGAGGGGGAGTCTGAAAGTCGGGTCTCCTGGGTTCTTTTCCCATCTTGGCTGCTAGCTCTTCCCTGTCCTGCCTCTCAGCTTAGGCAAGTCACTGTGTGCCCGCTTGGCAACTGTTCACTTGCTATGAAATCAGCCTGTTCATTTCACAGCAGCCTTTCAAGGCACTGGGCCAGAGCCTCCTCTTCTCCCCATACTCCTGTGGAGTGCATTAGAGGGCAGGCTAGGGGTTATTTATTGATCATAAGTCTCATTTCAAAAGGTGGGGTGAAAAGTCTTAGCAGTGTAGAAAGACATTGACACTGACATCGGTGGTTCCTGTAGCTATCACGGACATAAGCAATAGCTAGTCAGGGCCCCGTACATTCACTCTTTCTTTTCAAGAATGTCTCTCTATGGTCGGGCAACGAACAGGGCTATTTCAGAAAGCCATGGCAAGACATGGTGAAACTAGCATGGCTCAGGAACTAAGAAATGAGTACCTACAACTAATTTCGTCTATCCAATTCTGATTTGTGTTCAGAGTTTTCAGACCCTTGGAAGGTGAATGGCTTTGACTCTCAATATATCTCATCAAAAAATATTTATAAAGCACATGGCATCATTTTTTCTCCTCACCAGATCTCCTGGGCTTGAAGCCAGCTCCGAATAATGGAACCCATGGAAGTTTGAATCATCTCCTGCGCACTCATACCTTCAGGCCAACCATGCCAGAGGAAGTTACCAGACCCAACTACCCAGGGATTATGTACCTTCAGTCTGACTTTGACCTGGGCTGTAACTGTGATGACAAGGTAGAGCCAAAGGTAGAAATAATCTTTATGTTTATCAATGGAGGAGCTTGTTGGGTGTAGAGCAGTGCTGTCCAATAGAACTTTCCGTGATGAAGTAAATGGTCTATATCTGTGCTGGCCACTGGCCAGAGATGGCTTTTAAGTACTTGGAACTAAAATTTAAATTGTGTTTAATTACTTCAAATTGAAAGAGCCATATATGGCTTATGGCTACCATACTGGGCAGCATAGGTATAGAAAACAAAGGGTGAGAAAAGTAGAATTCACAATGCTATTCTGCAGAGTCACAATTCCCAACCAAAGGCTTTTTCATTTTTTCAGCCTAGATCATGTGTCTATCTGTCATGGTCCCAATAGAAAACAGATGGCCTATGCCCAAAAGGTTTTTAAAGAGAGTTTAAAGGGATTATGTGAATCATGTTTAATGAGAGGACTATTTACACAAACTTGGCCGGGTAGAGGCAGGGCAGTGAGGGATGATAGAGCACCCTGGGGCTAGCAGGATGTCAATTCTCGGCCTGAGCAATAAAGGGACTAGAACAGGGAGAGAGAACTGTATAAGGAGGAATTCTGGGATTTGGTAGAGAGTTGCAGGAGTACACTGCAGCCTGCTGGGAGGAATCTGGGGAAGTAATTACCCTCTGTTGTCTCTCCTCTAATTCCCCACTGGTGCCTTGCATTGGTGGAGCCAGGAGGGAGCTGGAAGGCAAGCCAGCTCTTCGGTACAGTCCCTAGAGATCAGTCTCCCAGGGTGCAGAGCAGAGAAGGGGAGGGTGCAGCCTGGATGGGGAGGGGGGGAGTGCAAATAGAAACCACCCAGCACATTGTGTTTGGACAGTTTTTGAACAACAACCTACAAGTATTAAGCAATAATTTGCTTATTGAATTTTATATTGATCAAAGACATTTATAGCTACCAATCAGTGCTCTGACAGCAAGAAATAATCAGTGTTACCACACTGAGTTGATGTGATTCCAACACAAAGCAAAAAAAAAAAAAAAATCTGTTATTTTTGCATGTGTGGTTTTATTATGGGTAAATGTGTAAACCTTCTATTAGACCTTGGAAGAATGGAACATGGTTCTCCTGCCTGGCCCATCCCCTTCTACTATTTGCCACCTTCCAGGATTCCTAGGAGCCTGGGAGCCACAGGATGGGAAAAGCTCACCACTGGAGGAATTCAGTTTGCTCTTCTTTCCCCAACCCCTTTTATTTTTCCTTCCTACTTTTGCTCCTGACAAGAACCAACAAAGCTAATTACTATAAGGCAGGTAATTCTCAGACCTCAGCTGGAGGTGTTTGCATTGCCAAAGTCAATAGGAAGTGGCCTTTGAGGTGGATTCCAAATATAACTTTAGAGGAATCTTTTATTTGTATCTTGCTTTCTGAATTACCTTTTTTCTGGAAAACAAGAAATATTTTGGATTTGTTATCTTAAACCATTTTAGATGAATTCTAGATTGTCTTTGTCTATGAGATTCTCCAAAAGACTACGAAAGAAAATGTTACAGATGCAGTGGAAGTTCCACGCGTACACTCTCCCTGCCAATCCCACTTCATTCCTACCCCAAAGATAATTAGTATCTTGAATATAGTGTTTATAATTGCCAAGGAGGTCTCTAAACTTTTACTCCAAAGATATGTATCTCTTAAATAATATATTAATTAATCTTTAATACAGTTCCCTAAAATAACCTATTGTATAGTTTTGCATATTATACATTTGTATGTAAATGCTGTTATACTATATGTATCCTGCAATTATTGTATATTTTTGAGATTTATGCATATCAATACATGAGTTTTAGCTCATTCATTTTTTATTGCTAATAGTTAATGTTTAATTGTGTAGATATACTGTAATGATTTTATTCATTTTCCTATTTGAGAACATTTGGTAATTTCCAGTTGTTAGCTCCTCCAGACAATGCTGCGGTAGACACTATGGTCAGTGTTCTCGTATATGCAAGCTAGGGTGTCTCTAGGACATATAGTGAAAGGTAGAGTTGCTGAGCCATTACTTTCCAACCTTGGAAAAAATGATTTCATAAATTAGTTTAAGAATCACTTTAGTATACCTGGGATTAATCTTAAATATTGAGATAGTATTCTAATTAATTTACATATGTCTGTGCCCAAATAACCACTCTTACCAACTAGTCTGGAGCTTGCTTCCAGGATTATCCATAGTTTTAGAAAAAGGAAACAAAGTCATGGAGAGATTAAGGAAGGTGCTTATGACCCTATAGATCTCCTAGGAGGTGGAGCCTGTAATGTCAATTTGAGATGAAATAAATAATTCCTCTACAGAGCTATGAAACTGATGGAATTTAGGATCCTGTTTTGAATTTAGCAAGATGCTAAGTAGAAAGAAGCATGTAGGAAAGACAGGACATTTCTCATTTGCTTTTTTTTCCCCCCTTTTCCTTTTCTGGTTTTCACATGAAGAACAAATTGGATGAACTCAACAGACGCCTTCATATAAAAGGGTCTACAGAAGGTGAGGAGTTGATGGGAAAAAAAACAACCAGATAAGTTTTTGTTTTTAGTTTTCAGAAATCGAAGAGACTTCCTATTTACTCCATAGTGTAAGCACAATAGTTTTTAATATTAAAATTTGGGTTGTGATGTGATTTTCATATCCACCTGGCAAAGGGTATTGGTTTATTCTGTGTATGCAAGAAGCCAGCTTTGAATAGCCAGGAAAGCTCCACCAGCTTCTCTTGTTTCTCAGTAGCTTTTAGGCTTTCTGAAAAACAAGTATACCACAGTGATCTGATGGGCCATAAGTGAAGGTGCTAATGCATGCTTCTTTGAATGGACTAGAAGTCAGAGTTATAAATAGTAGCAGCTGGTACCTATAGTACCTATGATGGTATCTATGATGGTACCTATGATAAAGCTTATGTACATGGAGAGGCAATGAATGTGTTGTGGGGAGAGCTACACAAAGGAGCCATGTCAGAACTCCCTCTTTACATAAGGAGCATCTTGAGCCCTCTAATTCATTCTCCTCTTATTTTATGTACACAAAATACAATGTACAGTGATAACATGCATTTATTTGTCAACTTTTGCAATCCTGTGACTAAAGAAGAGAGTCTCAGTGGTTTGTACCAAGAAAGCTGCATTTCCTGCGCACATTTCGGTATGCTGATGATAGGCCTAGTGTGGCTGTGGGCGCTCTTTATTCTGGAATCCAGGATGAAGAAACAGCCCCTAGCTGGGGCATGCCCTTCTCTTGGCAGAGGGAAGAGAGGAACAGCAGGACCATGCAGTGGCTCTCAAGGCTTCCGCTTTTATGAGACATTTGTCAATACCATGCATAGTTGACTGGTGAAGCCAGAGCACTTGAAACCAATGGAGTAAGGAATATTCTTTCCCCAGGGATGCAGTCCTGCAAGATACATGCCAATGGGTGGTGGTATATACTCCTTTACAAAAGGGCAGTAAATCATAAGGAATTATAGTGCTGTCTACCTCACAGGCTCTTCCTTCTGGTTTTGAAATTCCAGAAAATGAGAAGCAAATAGAAGGGGAGGGAAAAGCTCCAATGTTTGTTACTACAGTAAATGGGATAGCATCTTGCAACAGCAAAGGAATGACAAGAAGTATGTTCCAAAACAGAACATATCAAAATAGAACTCAAACACACCGACTCCTAGTCAGGCAGCAGTGCACAGTGTCAAATTCTCCTGAGAGCATTATTTGAGTTATTGGCTTATATAGAGCCCTGTTTTATCATTTGTGTTGCTTTCAATCTGATTAAGTAAAGGACAAGAAACCAGTAGATTTTATTTACTTATTGTCCCCCCCGCCTTTTTTTTTTTTTTTTTTTTTTTTTTATGAGAGAGAGATCGAGGGTGTGAGAGAGCTTAGGGGAGGGGCAGACAGAGAGAGAATCTTAAGTAGACTCCATGTCCAGCACAGAACCCGACTTTGGGCTTGATTTGATCTCAGGATTCTGAAATCATGACCTGAGCTGAAATGAAGAGTTGCATGCTTAACTGACTGAGCCACCCAGGCATCCCTTATTTTATCTTTTTTTTTTAATAAAAAATATTTTATTTATTTATTTGAGAGAGAGACAAAGACACAGAAAGAGGATGAGCGGGAAGAGGGGCAGAGGGAGAGGGAGAGGGATAAGCAGACTCCCCATCGAGCAGGGAGCCCAAGGTGGGGCTCACCTCAGGCTCGATCCCAGGACCCTGAGATTATGACCTGAGCCAAAGTCAGATAGTTAACTGACTGAGCCTCCCAGGCATACCCTTTATTTTCTCTTTTGGTACAAATATTTGTTTTCCTCCTTTTTCCTTTTTTTTGCCTCACCACTCTCCCTCTTCTCTCTTTGAGCCCAGAACATACAGACTCTTGGGTACATAATTAGATAAACAGCTTTGAAAATAGGATTTAGTTGGTAGAAGTTATACAAATCCTTCACAAACTCTGAAAGTGATTTGAAATGTTTGATACCTAGCTGCTGGTGAAATATAGTGTCGCTATAATTAGAAAAAAAGGAATGTTGCCAGGGTCAAGGAATACAAAGTCTTATGATCACAGTTTTTTAAATATTCAGTCACCAAGACAGAGAAATAATACTGAGATGTTTCTCTTCTAAAAGGCACTAATAAAATAATTAATTATGATAATTTTTTTAAAAGATTGTATTTATTTATTTGAAATAGAAAAAGAGAGAGAGCACAAGTGGGGAAGAATGAATGAAAAAAAAAAAAAAAAGTGGGGAAGAATGTCAGAGTGGAAAAGAGAGGAGCAGACTCTCCGCTGAGCAGGGAGCCCGATGTGGGGCTCAATCCCAGGACCCTGAGATCATAACCTGGGCTGTAGGCAGATGCTTAACTGACTAAGCCACCTAGGTGCCCCAATTATAACTTTTTTTTTTCCAATTATAACTTTTAATGGACTCTTATGTTTTTGCTGTTTCAGGCTCTGGCTATTCATGATAATAAGATATTTACATTTTGGGAAAATATCCTGCACTTAACTTGGTGGGAGTGTGTTCATGTGACAAAACCAATCTCACAATTCAGTAAAAAGCAGTAGTCTCAAACTTCTGAGCATGAAAATAAGAAGTATCTTCTAGGCAAATCACTGACTTTGGGGGCTGACAGGAGCTATAGTTAATGATGTTCCTCCCCAGTGCTCCACTCAGAGGTGAATGTGTCTTACTTCAAGATGATTTTATATCACCGAAGCTTAAAGTTTATATGCTTTCATAGAACTAGAACTTCGCAGGTGTTAGTTGGGTGCCTACCCTGAACTGGGAACTGATTTCTCTGAGATATCTTCTGGTTCTTTCAGCTGTGTCACTGACAGTTTCCTGCATATGGCATCACCATGGTGACATAAAATATTAGGGGAGGATCATGTTAGCCTATCTCTTTGATCTGCTCATGACTTAATATAACAGTCTGTAATGGTACAAGAGAGGCTTCAGAACTATTACATGGAATAAAAATAAGTATATACCATTGTCTTATTATGTGCAAAGCATTTCCTTGTTTGGATTCTGGATCATGTGTAAGCCTCAGTATTCTCTCCTCTGTCTTCCTGTATCTCTGTCTCTTGGTGATTGGCTGTCTCCTTACGGGTCCTGTCTTAGTCATTTATGAAGCCACAAAGTGACATTTTCTTTGTCCGAGTTATCACAGGTCTTTATGGTGTTTCCTGGTCATAAATCCAGTCTCCCACTTGAAATATTGGATGTCTGCTCTACTAGAGTAGAACTTCATGAATTTGAGTCACTGTGTAAACGCATGAATGTGTTATGTTCAGAATATTACTTCTCCCTTCTGGATATCTCGGAGTATTTTTTGAGGCTTTTATGTAGACCTAAAATTCTATAGAAATGGAAAGTTGTATTATTTTTATTCCTAGTTTATTTTTTATTACTAGTTTTTTTTTTTTAAAAAAAACACACCTGTAGGTAGCTGATTTTTTTTTTTTTTTCATAAGAAACCGCATGCTATGCACATTCCGTTTGTCACATTCATGTGTGGCTATTTTAACGTCATATGCCACAAACCCCCTCATACATAATGCACGTGTACAAGCTGTACATCACAATAGTGAAACTACCCAGGGGATACTTGAGGTATATTGAATTAATCTTAGGCAATATTTTGCTATAAATATTTAAACTGCTATAAGATTGAATCTTTCGCTAAAATGAAGAGAAAAAAATATAACCTTCAAAAATAGTGACCTAAACTGTTTGCTAAAGCATTAATATTTCTAGGTTTGTGGTGAATTCTGGATTTTAATTGCACGACTGCTGTTCTTTCCAAGTCACATGTATGTAATGTCTTAGCAAATTTGCTGTGCAATGAAAACTTACTTCTTTGAGACATTGAATCAATAGACAAATGAATGATCAAAATGAAAAATGTTAAATTTCTCATAGTAGGCAATTTGGGCACCACAGCCACATATAATTTTCACTTTAAGAATAATTATGCTATTTATTTTTACCTTAGTCTTTCCTCTATTTACATTGGTGTAAAAATGTTTTATATTTTGTTAGGTTGGCATTCACTATCATCTTCATGAAGAAAGGAATTAAAAATCATCACCATATATGTTGGACAATAAAGTTAGTTTAAATAGAAAAATAACGGAAGCACTAATAACTCTTGTTAACTTTATTTATTTTAAGATTTTATTTATTTATTCATGACAGACACACAGAGAGAGAGAGAGAGACAGAGATACAGGCAGAGGGAGAAGCAGGCTCCATGCAGGGAACCTGATACGGGACTCCATCCCAGGTCTCCAGGATTGTACCCTGGGCCGAAGGCGGCGCTAAACTGCTGAGCCACCCGGGCTGCCCTCTTGTTAACTTTAAATCAGAAAAGGACTAGACTAGACAGGAAATCTTCTATGTAGCTCTTTTCAATGCTGAGATCTAATTTTTGTTATTTTTGGAGATATTAGTTCTGCTAGAGAAAGAAGGAAGATATCCTTATGTTTTTCTATATGTGTATCCTTCTGTGTGTGTTGGGGAAGATTTGGGAGAAATCAACAATTGGTATAATTCTTTATGATTATAGTAAGATTCAAAGTGAATTAGATAGAACAGATGCTGAATTTTAATAACCTCAGACTACCAGTATTCCTGCTGCTATTGAAGTAGAGCATATACTTTTTGCAAAATCACTGCAATTACAACTACAACCACTCTGGGTGAAGACTGAGCTAGGTACTTTACCTATTTTGTCTCTAAACGGTGCAACATCCCAGTGAGATATGAAGCTTTGGGGAGGTGAAGTTACAGAATCACTTCTATCAAAAGCTGAGATGAGATTTGACTCCAGTTCTATGTGACACTAAAACCCTTGGGCTTTTCTCTGTAAATGCCTTCTTATTCTAAGGGTTGGTATGAAGAGAAAATATTAAGGGAATCTCTGTGCTCATTAGGGTTTGGAAGTTGTTTTTGAAGTACTAGATGCTTTGATACAAATTTCTATTCTTTTAAAATTAACTAATTTATTTAAACTTATTTTAATTCCAGTTAATGAACATACAATGTAATATTAGTTGCAGGTGTACAATTTAGTGATTCAACACTTCTATACAACACCTGGTGCTCATCACAAGTTCACTCTTTATCCCTTTATTACTTATTCGATCCATCACCCCCACACACCTCCCCTCTGGTAGCCATCAATTTGTTCTTCATAGTTAAGAGTCTGTTTCCTCTCTCTCTCTTTTTTTTCCCTATGATAATTTGTTTTGTTCCTTAAATTCCACATATGAGTGAAATCGTATGGCATTTATCTTTCTCTGACTTATTTTGTTTAGCATAATACTCTCTAGCTCCATCCTTTTTGCAAATGGCAAGATTTCACTATTTTTGGTGGCCGGGTAATATTACTATATATAATAATATAGTATTATATATGTTATATATAATCATATCTTCCTTATCCATTCATTAGTCAATGGAATGGGCATTTGGACTATTTCCATAATTTGGCTATTGTAGATAATGCTGTTATGAACATTGGGCTGCATGTATCCCTTTGAATTAGTATTGTTGTATTCTTTGGGTAAATACCTGGTAGTAGAACTTCTGGGTCTTAGAGTAGTTCCGTTTTTAACTTTTTGAGGAAACTCAATACTGTTTTCTGGAGTGACTGCACCAGTTCGCATTCCCACCATCAGTGCATGAGAGTTCCTTTTTCTCTACATCCTCACCAACACCTGTTTCTTGTGTTTTGATTTTAGCCATTCTGATAGGTGTGAAGTGATATCTCATTGTAGTTTTGATCTGCATTTCCCTGATGATCAGTGACACTGAGCATCCTTTCATGTGTCTGTTGGTCATCTATATGTCTTCTTTGAAAAAATGTCAATTTGTGTCTTCTGCCCATTTTTAAATTGGATTATTTGTTTTTTGGCTGTTTAGCTGTGTTAGTTCTTTATATATTTTGAATACTAGCCTTTCATCAAATATGTCATTTGCAGGTATCTTCTCCCATTCCTTAGGTAGCCTTTTAGCTTTGTTGATTGTTTCCTTTCTTGTGCAGAAGTTTTTTATTCTGATGAAATCTCAATAGTTTATTTTTGTTTTTGTTTCCCTGGCCTTAGGAGACATATCTAGAAAAATGTTGCTACGGCTGATGTTAAAGAGGTTACTCCCTGTGTTCTCCTCTAGGATTTTAATGGTTTCCTGTCTCACATTTGGGTCTTTAACCCATTTTGAGTTTATTTTTGTGTATGGTGACAGAAAGTGATCCATTTCATTCTTTTGTAAGATGCTGTTCAGTTTTCCCAACACCATTTGTTTAAAGAGGCTGTCTTTTTCCATTGGATAATCTTTCCAGCTTTGTTGAAGATTAATTGACCATATAGTTGTGGGTTCACTTCTGGGTTTTCTATTCTGTTCCATTGATCTATGTGTCTATTTTTGTGCCAGAACCATACTGTTTTGATTACTATGGCTTTGTAATATAACTTGAAGTCCTGAATTGTGATACCTCCAGCTTTGCTTTGCTTTTTTCAAGGCACACTGCTGTTCTTATTAGCTTCTTACCAAGCATGACTCAGGGAGAACTCATGCCTGGGAGTAGTTGGTTCTTCATTCCAGTATGCCCTCCCTTAGAATAACCCAATAGTTAGCAGGCACTTGGAGACTGCCCAAAATGCTAATGAAGAATAATAGACCAGGAGGATGGAGGCTTAGATTCTGGGTACTGCTTTGTAACTGAATTATCTTTTTTTTTTTTTTTTAATTTTTATTTATTTATGATAGTCACAGAGAGAGAGAGGCAGAGACATAGGCAGAGGGAGAGGCAGGCTTCATGCAGGGAGCCTGATGTGGGACTCGATCCTGGGTCTCCAGGATCACGCCCCGGGCCAAAGGCAGGCGCCAAACCGCTGCGCCACCCAGGGATCCCTGAATTATCTTGTATAAATAATGAACCTCTACTTCCTTCATTAGTAAAGTGAAGCTATTAATCCAGTTACATATCTCTCAGGATTGTATTAGGCAGATCATACATAGAAAGTCAGTTCTTGAGAGTCATAAAGAACAGTGTCTTAAAAAACTAATACAATCATCCATTTATTTAACAAGTATTTACCAAGTAGATATTATACATTTGCTATTGTTAGAGCTAAAGAGATAAAATGATGAACAAAACAGAGAAAATCCCTATCCTCCCTAAATTATTATTTTATCACAAAATGTAGCCAGTTGATGAATTACAGGATAGTGTCTTAAAGGTTGAGATAGGAAAGAACAGGACATTAACAGGCATCAAATCAAATCTCAGAAGAGGTTGACATGGCAATAAATGACAGCAGGCACTTGCAAGGGAAAGGAGGAGAAAGGATGAAGGAAAAAGAAAGACCTTGAATAGAGATTATGTGGTAAAATCCAAGGGCATATTATGTAGGAATGAATGTTTTTAAAAAAAAAAAAAAAAAGACAAAAAAAGAGATTTTTATGTGGCCCTCAAGTCAGCCAGCTAATCTGTGGGAATATGAATCAGGAAGCTAAGGAGGGAAAAGAAATACAAACTCCAAGTCTGGATGACCAAATATTGGAAGACAAAAGAATGAGCCCTGGGGAAGTCCATACCACTTAAAAAGATTTGCCTCACAGTATTTTGCCAAATGTGGTATCTGGAGGAGAACCTTGGCATGTACCCAAAATGCCAGAGACTATTGTAAACAGGGAAGTGGGGTATAGAATGAAGACTCTGTCTGGAATCCCATGGAGTAGGAACCCAGCCTAACAAGACATGGAGTACATTAGACCTATATCAAGAAATCATGAGGAATGTATTTCAAAAGTAGAGGCTTGCAGGCTCATCTCCAGGGTGGCTGGTCTCAAGATGAAGAGCTTATTTGTCCAGAGACAGATTCAAGTACATATTTATGGCTCAAGCAGGAATTTTCTGCTAAACAGAAATGCAATGGGTAGCTTGTGCAAGATGTCACAATGAGTAGCAGAGTCAGGCTATGACCAAGAATCAATGGTTCTTTGATACTCTGACAAACTGAAAAGGAAAACCTAAATTTTTATTCTGGACCATAAAATTTGTGTTTCTTACCACAAAGATTATTTCACCTCTTTCTTAGATGAAATAATTATGCTTCAGGAAGATCTGAGTAAATTCTTTGGGTTAATTGGGGAAATTGGTTGGATTTTAGGAAACTGTCAAAACCTCTATATTGTTTTTTCTTTATGCTATATATGCCCAGTTAACCTTTAAGAAAAAGTCATATAATGATGTATTTGTGCTTCAGCTATGGGGCCAAAACTGCAATTGTGCTTAGCTTGGGAGCTATGATGAAATGCACATTTCTGAAGAGCTATGAAGTGTACATTTCTATACATTCAGAGCAGAAGAGTGAATAGAGATGGAGAATCTTAACAGGGAAAATCTTTCAGAAGAAAGTGAATCTTAAGATGTCTCTTTCCCTTTGGTCCCCTCTCTCCCTCTCTCCTTCATTTCTCTTCCACTGGTGCTGGACTATGTGAGCATGTTATTTGTCATCCACATTTGAGTATGGAAGGGGCGCTATTAACAATTATGCCAGGGCAGCAGGCATAAACCATGCCGAGGTCAACCTGGCCTAGCTTCCTACATTCTGTAAAGACTGTACTGATGCCACCTTCTTCCCACCCATAGCATTCATCATGTTCTGTGTTTCCATTACACTCTGTAGACATCGCTGATATAGTGCATACCATACTGCACTTGAGTTATTTGTGCCATGTTGGTCTCTCCCATTGAACCATGAGCTTTTAGAAGGTAATGATGTGGGAAATGAAGGCAAAAGAAAAATTAAATTCCCTTACTACTTATAGCCCATTGACAAGTCCTTGAAACAGGCAGAGTGACATTCCTCTAGGAACTCAGCTGCTTCGAAGTTAATACTTTGCTAACGGCAAAAGGCCACCTCAGCCCAACCCCCAGGATCCTGTAAGTCTACTTTAACATATAAAAATTCCTTTGGAAACTTCCTTTATCTCTTCCCTTCAAGATATATGTTGGCAATCATCCCCCAAGCATATGACTCACTGATATATATCTGAGGGGTCTTCTGATTAAGGTCTTAATAGACAGTAGTAAATGACCTTTTCCTAACAATAGCTAGAGCCCTCAAGGTCCTGGGAACCTTACTTCCAAATTCCTCAGAGACTTATGCTATCCCTAACCCCTTCCCAACTTGAAAGTATCTAATTGAGGCCACTTTTCATGACCCCAGGGCAGCTCTTTCTGCCCATAGGTCTTGCCCCAGTGCTTTAATAGAACCATGTTTTTGCACCAAAGACATCTCAAGAATTCTTTCTTGCTGTTGGCTCCGAACCCTAATGTCTTTCCTACATCAGTAAGAGCTCTCTCGTCATTATCTTTGCCCAGTATCTCTCTTCTATAGCCTGAGGCCTGGCACAAAGAAGGTACTCAGTAAACGTTTGATGAGAGAGAATATATTAATGAAAAATTTGAAGGAAGATAGGTGACAGGACTGTTGGAGAAGCCATTCCTGGTAGAAAGAAAAGGAATCACACGTATAATGGCATAGAGTTGCTAAGGATGATTGGGACCAGAATATTATAAATAAACCAGCCTTCATGGAGGGAGGTGTTTGGCCGAGGAATGCCAGTAAATGAGAACTGAGAAGCCAGATTCGGTGGAATCTTTAGATTGCCCAAGACTACTGTTGGTGGCTGCTATTGTATGGACCCTGGCTGCTGTTTTGTTGTCTCTTAATGGAATAGATTGGATACTAGGTTTGCATTTGAATTTGGAGGAATGTGTTTGGTAAGCATTGAAATTTGAATGATACAAAGAGAATAGCTTCTCAAAGAATTTTGATACTTCTGCTTCCAGCTGAAACCAGGAAATTCAGAGGCAACAAAAATGAAAACAAGGAAAACGTTAATGGAAATTTTGAACCTAGAAAAGGTTTGGTTTGAGTTTTGAAGGAAAGTCTGACTTGGTTAACTGCCCCCAAGTACTACTGTTATGATTTGCTGGCTTTTCACTTGTTCATTATAATTCATTCATATAAGGCTATCGTATTATGTTCTAATTCTTAGGGGTGGGTCCTCAAATTTGGCAGCTTAAACAAGGCTTCTCCATTACTTCATTGCTGAAGAAGCCAAATCACCCAGAACAGGCTTTTGCGATAGCAGTGTGGGCCACTTTGCCTCAAATCAGCAGTTCTACTTGGGAAAGTCTTGCAAAATATTCTACGAAGAGTTTTCTCTGTTACTTGCATAGAATGGTAATACTTTAATTAAAGCAACATGTATACATAATTTAATAAGTGATTGCCGGAACTGATTTTCTCTAATAAAACTATATATTTTTTTGATTATCACCTAGGGAATTGTGAGTTGCCTAAGCCTCAATCTCTAAATAGTTTTGGTCTCTAGGACCCCAATTTCCAAAAATGTATGAAAGTTTTGACTATAGCTATCCAAAATGGGCAGTTCAAACTCCAGGCATTTATTGTGGGTGTGGAATGAAAGTTTACACACTAAATTCTCATTTCTTCTTAAAAGAGTAAGGTTTCAGACCTTTTGTTGTAGTTGTTTTCCCCCTAAGAGAGCTTTCTCTTGGAGGTCCACAATCTTAGGTCTTAATTGAGTGCTTTGGTAACTGACGACCACCCCTCTGCCACCTTCTGTATTTAAGGGACCCCCTTGAATGCCCACTTATTTTATCTATACATGTTCCTTTAAGTTCTTACCTAAAGAGTTTCCTCCATGTGATAAAGCTGCTTACTTTAAATGCTCATTACTACTCACTGTTTATGCTGAAATAATGCATTATTTGAGTTGCAGTTTGCAAATAATGATCAAAGAGTGCCTTCCTCTTAATTAAATCATTGGTTAATCTGATGAGCCTTTTCAGGGGTCAAATGAATTAATTCAAGAAAAATCAATCCTATTGACTCCCCATTCTGCTGAATCATTTCAATTTTTATTATAAGGTTTTCTTCCTATACAGATTAAAATTCTTTATAACTGAAAAAAAAGCATTAAAATAAATATGGCATCTACCGTCTATTTTCAGTAACATTAAACTTTGACCCATGCTTAGGTGATCAGATAAACCACAAAGTGTTAGGAAAACTAACTTGATTAAATTAAGAAGAAGGAACTACACTATTAATAAGTAAGCAAGCAAATTTTGGACAACTTGACTCTTCCAATATTTCTTTCACATTTGATGTAAAATTTAATATGTGTTTAACACAGTTTATGTTCTCTTTCCTAGAGAGACACCTCCTCTATGGACGTCCTGCAGTGCTTTATCGGACTAGATATGATATCTTATATCACACTGACTTTGAAAGTGGTTATAGTGAAATATTCCTAATGCCACTCTGGACATCATACACTATTTCCAAACAGGTCATTGAAAAAATTGTGTTTCATGTTCTTCATGCAATTACATTCCTTGCATTAATGTAATGATTTCTTGCCTAACAGAAATTTGTCTTAGAAAATATTTTAATTTTTCTTGATCAAAGAAATCTTACACTGAAACTATTGCAAGATATTTTGAACTAGACTCTATCCAGTGCCCTAATAAATTCATGGGACTATGTTAAATTATTGATATATCAAGGGAGTATGCTAACACTTTTCATTGTTTTTACTCTGCTTGCCATTGCATGATAGTTGTAGAAGTCATCAAGATTTGACTGTTTGTTCTAATAGACTTTATTTTTTTATAGGAGTTTTAGGTTCACAGCAAAATTGAGTAGAAACAGAGTTCCCATATCCCCCTGCCCCAGCCACGTACAGCCTCCCTGACTGTCAACATCCCATTTTTTAATACAGATTGTGTGTGGGGGTTTCAGTTGTGGGGTAGATGAGATAGGTAAATTTTATCTAGAATTAGAAAAATGTATTTGGCAGTTGAGGTATGTTTTTGATTTCTGATTACAAGTGAATACATCCAGTGCTGCAAACCCAGCTTCCCGTTAGTATGCATGTGCATATGCCCTAGTACACACTTTTATAGAGGATATATCTATATTATTTATTTGAGTGTTCTTTTTTAAGCTGTTTCCCATGGAATCCTATCGAGTATTTCAACAGTGCAATTTCTGCTTTCCGTACTGTTGTTTTACTTGAGACTTTGATGAAAGAGTTCCACCACTGAAAAAACAAGAGTTTGAAAATTCCTGGCTTACTGCTTTTAAAACTGAGGCTTTTTTTTTTTTTTTTTTTTTTTTTTTTTTTTTTTTTTTTTTTTTTTTTTTTTTTTTTTTAGGAGTCAGGGTGTATCAGAGTATGAGCTATAGTAAAAACTAGAGGGGTTTTGGTTCTGACTATTCATGACAGAGCAGCCTGGTTTCAGTATTTCCCTGTCACTTTAGCGTGGTCTTTGTGATGGCATTCCTAACTACCTCTGACTCCCTGTGCAGGCTGAGGTCTCTGGCGTCCCTGAGTACCTGACCAACTGTGTCCGGCCTGATGTCCGTGTGTCTCCGAGTTTCAGTCAAAGCTGTTTGGCCTACAAAAATGATAAACAGATGTCCAATGGATTCCTCTTCCCTCCCTGTAAGTTACAGAATATTAGGATCTGACCATTCTAGAGAGGTGTTACTTTCTGGAATCTGTACTGTTAGGATTTCTGTGGTCAGGTTTTCTTCAGAAGAGGTGGTCAAGAGATTGAAGAAGTGAACTTCTATGGGATCCTTCTAAAATCCTTCAGAAGAGAGACCACCTTTCAGAAATCCTATTGTCTAGAAGAATTCTAAAGCACAAGGGAATAGAGAGCGTGCCCCCTCTCATCATTAAATGGGAATCTGAAAGTGAAATCTTACATTGTTAGGACATTAAGGTTTTAAGTACCATCTATACAGGTGATCGCTTAAGAATATGAGAAGCCCTTTTATTATCTCTCAGTAAGGTGATGACATTTTTAAAGTCCAAATTATGCTAGTGAAATCAAGGAATTCTTTTAGGTAATATTTTTTTTTTCTTTTAGGTAATATTTAGTCAACCCAAGACTAGTAGGAAGCAAAAGCATTGTAAAAATTTTGGGTAGAGAACTCGGTGAAGAAAGGAGATTGAGTGGGAGGGGAAGTAGGAAATGCTGTATCAAGTAGGGAATAAGTAGAAAAAAAGAGTAGATCCATTCACCATTCACTTCAAGCAGTTTGGACCATTTTAGAAGGTTGATTTTTTTCATTGATATAGATTTTGGTAAGTAATGGACACTATTTGTTTGCCTAACGTTTAGATCTGAGCTCATCACCGGAAGCTAAATATGATGCATTCCTTGTAACCAATATGGTTCCAATGTACCCTGCTTTCAAACGTAAGTCTGATGTTTACCTAGTAAACTATTACTTATGAAAAGAAATATTTCTAAATTTACCACTTGCCTTTTCTACCTGTATATTGATTTCGATAGTAGTATCTGTCACATATTTTGCTTTTATATTATTTAAAGAACTTTCTTTTTAAAAAGATTTTATTTATTTATTTGAGAGAGAGAGAGAGACCATGAGCAGGGATGAGGGGCAGAGGGAGAGGGAGAAACAGGGTTCCCACTGAGCAGGGAGCCAGATGCAGAGATGATTGCAGGACCCTGATATCATGACATGAGTTAAAGGCAGATACTTAATGAACTAAATCACCCAGGCACCCCAATTTGTGAAGAACTTTCATGTAAATTCTCTACCATTAATCCAAAATATAAGTCTGTGAGGGAGATTGGCAGGTTGCTTGTCCCTTGGTTATAAATGAAAAATGAAAATCACAAGAAATCATCCAATTTCAAAATGACAGAAACTGAACCAAACCAATTTGGTATTTTGCTTCTAGACTGGTGTTCCTTTTATTTCAATGTTCATTATATTGGTGCAAGAAGGTCCTTCTTTGTGCTTTGGAGACCACTTGACATTTGACAACACTTATATTTATTTATTGAATGTTAAATTAAAAGCCACTAGCACTTCTCTCCTTCAGGTTAGGTGGTAATGATGTATTCTGAATGTTAACCATGAAACCCGGAAAAAACTTAAAGGGTCTTCTGAATCATGAGAATATTAAATTCAGATGGTCTTAGGGCTTTGCAAATTATTTTAGTTTCTTTGAACACCCATAATTTCTTTGTATATGCCATAAATATTTGTGGATGATAGTGATGCTATGAATGATATAGGCATAATGAGCCCTGCCCCTCAAACTGAATTCTAGTCCCCAGAGTATGACCACTAGCTACATAACCATAAAAATGTCATTTATCTTCTCATTTATAAAACTATGAGATTTGATTGCATGATCTCTATGGCTTATATGGATTTATGACTTAATTGTCCAATGGCCAGAATAATCCATTTATTTTCTATTTCTGATAACATTCACTCATTTGCCCATCCGTTCATCCATCCATCCATCCATTCGTCCATCCATCCATCCTTGCATCCATCCATCCATGTATTCAACGATAGAGAAAGCATTCTGGAATAACTTTTACTACCCTTTACAGTGAAGAAACTTATATGCTTAAAGGAGAGGTAGGAAAAGGAAGCACTTCTACCTACCTCCACTTGGCGAAGGAGCACTGGCTGTGTTACAGGACTTTTAGGGCTGAAATAAAGTCTCAGAATCCGAACACATGATTGTGAAGTGCATCAACAGTGGCAAGCTTCCCCAACTTGACATCGGTGAAATGGCCAACATGATTTAGAGAAAAAAAAAAGTTTATTTGATGTCCTAATTAGTAAATGAAGGTTTATTCAAAGGTGGGATCCATTGCTTATGAGTAAAAATTAAAGTATGCTTTTAAAAAGAGATTTCCTGGTATTTTCTTAGGCCCAATTGAGAAATGTTTCAGAAACTCACATAGATAAATTTGTCATAATATTACATGGAATGCATCTTCATTTAATTTCCACAAATCAGGGTTTCCTGGATTTCTTTATTCTTTACTGATGCTTTTTTGACCAAGCAGTAATAAATGAAACACACGGTACCACCTCGAGGCTGGCATGGCAAAAGGCCTTTCACAGAGAGCTCCCTGTTCTTCCCTAGGGGAATGGTTTTTTCACATGCCACATGTCTGTGGGTTTGGCCTTTTGACTGTTCTCATTGTTATTTCTTCCCCTCTTTGCCTTTCCAGTTTTTATGCTTAACATTTGAACTTTTCTCCCACTGTCCTCCTTTCTCTCTTACAAATATCTATGGTATTTTGGCTCCGGTGGGGTGCTTTGTCTTTCTCCTTCAGAGTAGAGTATCAGAAGGTATAAAGAACAGTAGAACCACTGTGAGAAAAACAGCCAAATGCTTTTTAATCAGGGGAGATAAGAAGTGATAACAGCCTGAATCTCAAAACCCCCATGTAAAGTAGGATGTAGTTAATTTCAGAACCAAGTCACTATGTGCCTTTCCTGTCCTCCTGTGTCATTCCCTTCTTTTGCCTTTCCTTTTTCCCCACTCTGCTCTTCTCTGCCCTTCTGATTGACCAGAATATAAACTGGAGCTAAGGTGGGTGAGGAAGTCTTCTCCAGGGGTGACCTTGAAAATGAGAAATGAGTGAAGGAGGAGAAGCCAGACGTGTACAGATTAGGGTTTCCCCAGCAAAAAGAAGAGCAGATGCAAATGCTTAGTCTGAAACAAGTTTGGCAAATGGGAAGACAGTAAGAAAGTCATGTACCAGAGGTGGAAAGAAGTGGGAAGTAAAGTCATGCAAGTAGATAGGGGCCACAGTGGAAAGCTGGGATTTTATTCTGATTGCAGTGATACATCATCTGGAATGTTAGAAATGGAAAGTTGGGAAGAGTGTGATACAATCTGATTATGGTGCAAAAGGATCCAAATGACTATTATGTAATGGGCTGCTGGGAAATATGAATTTCTCACTGAGAGCCTGAGAAGTAGTCTTTTGTGCTAGTGGTCATAGTCTTTTGTGGTAGTTCTTTGTAGAGAAGACAGTAGCTGAAACAGGATGGATGCAGTAAAGATGCAGAGAGATGGTAAGATTTGGATGTTGGGAGTTTATTACAGAGATAGCCCTGGCAGGGCTTGTTCACATGTATATGAAAGAAAGAGCCACATCAGGAATGACTCCTAGGATTTGGACTTGAACCTGTGAGTGAGGGAGTGCCATAAACTGATAAGAAGTTGGGAGTTAGAGCAGGATTGAGAACAAAGACCAAGAATTCTGTTTGGATAATTTTTTGCTAGACATGATGATTATGTATTCAAGAAGACCATGAAATGAGTGATTGGATAACATGTCGGGAATTCTTTGGAAGGGTCAGGTCTAGAGACACAAATTTGGAAGTAAGCAAATCTATGAGATCCTGGTGGAAGAAAGAGTAGACAAAAACCCTTTTTCAGTTTCTCACCAACACTTTGCTTCCTCCTTTGTATACATGATTCCCCTTTCCTACTGTGTTTCCACCTCTTTGCCTAGAAAACACCCACTTATCCTTCCGATCTCAGCTCAGGAGCCACTTTGTGAGGAACCCTTCCTTGACTTGTTGATCTAGATAGACTAACCTCCCCTACCAATGTCTCCATACTTTTTTCTCTGCCGGTTCATAAATCACACACACACACACACACACACACAGCTAGTACTTGAGGGTGAATTCTTTTCAAGAGTTGCAACAGCTCTACTATCTCTTTGCTTATGACATTTGGCTTGTAGAATGCATCCTAAAAAGAATTCCACCACAGCAAGGAGTTTTGTTCGTGAAGAATGGATTTTTTCCTCCCTACAGGAGTCTGGAATTATTTCCAAAGGGTATTGGTGAAGAAATATGCCTCAGAAAGAAATGGAGTTAATGTGATAAGTGGACCAATTTTTGACTATGACTATGATGGCTTACATGACACACAGGACAAAATCAAACAGTAAGTTTGTCATTTCTACTCAGTGTGTGTTTTTAAATTCTAAGATCTCTCTCAAGGCTCTTTTACAAATATTCACATGCTAGAGAAGAGCTGATACCCCTGAAATCTTTTGCTCTTAGAATCTCCTTGTGATTTCTTCAGTGCTTTTGGGCCTTTGTTTAAATGTGGTATTGGTGGTTAGAATGGAATGGAGTTTTTTGGTAAATAAGTGTACTTTTCTATTTCATGAGAGAAGTGTGCCAAAATATTTTTTTTTAAGTTTTTCATTTATTCTTTAATAACTCTTCAGTGGAAAGATGATAACATTCACTCATCTCCAGTTTGGGGGGTGGGATTTTTGAAATCCCTTAGATTTTCTGAGTCACTATACCTTAATAGGAAATTGCATATAGACTTTGGTCAAGTCTAGTTGTTTCCTTCTCCATGATACTCTTGAGGAGATAAAAAGATAAGGTATATTTGCTCAGAAGGAACTTAACAGTTCCTACAACAGAAGGCAAGAAGATACAAATACAATAAATTCATAAGAAGTCATCTATTTTTAAAAAAAGATTTATTTATTTACTTGAGAGAAAGACAGAGAGTGCACATGCAGGAGAGGAGCAGAGGAAAAGAGAATCCTGAGGTAGGCTCCCTGCCGAGCAAGGAACCCAACTGGGGGCTCGATCCCAGGACCCTGAGGTCATGCATGACCTGAGCCAAAATCAAGAATCAGCTGCTTAACTGACTGAGTTACCCAGGTACCCCTCATTAGAAGTCATTTAGTTTTATACATGCATGAAACAGAGAGTGGCACAAAATATGATAGGGTTTAATTGTGCTTTACAGACAAGTAGGAATAAATGCCATTTTTTCATAAATATAATGAATAAAATAGGGGTTATCTTATTCCTTTTCTCGTCATCCATAAGAGAAATTTCATCTTAATTGTACATTCCTTTTATTGCTGATCCTTGTTATAGTTTTTAGCCAAAATTATCATTTAGATCATATATTTTGAAAATGATTAAAATTAAGAGAATAGAAAACCAGGTAAGGAATTGGGAGTTTCTGTACTTCATTTTACTGGAAAAGATTTTTTTCTTTTAAATTTCTAGGTTTGTTATTAGCTCATCAGTCCTTAGTATTTCCTTGAGTAAATGAGTTCTCTGTACCAAGTTCAGCATCTCATTATGGCTTAAAAGGGCTTATTATTGCCCTAGCCCCAGTGTCTCCTCCTCAGGTCCACTTTACATAATTCTATGTATGTTATCTTCCTGAATCATGGGATCTCACAATGTCTCTCCCTGGCACAGAAACTTTCAATGAGGTCTTACTACTTAAACAATAATGCCCAAATCCCACAAGGTGGCTCTCAGAAGCCTGCAATTTATGGTTTTTCATTGACTCTTTCAGCCTTACATTTCTATTATCTTGGTCTGGTCATCATGTCCAGCCTCTGAGTCTTGGTTCAAGCTGTTTTCTTTGCCTGGAATATCACTTTCACCCTGCTAGGTCGAGAGAAAGAGGGCATTCCAGACAGCGAAAGCATTATGTTCAACATATAGAAGGAGGCTAGTGCTTAGAAATGAAAATGGATTCAGTTGAATGGGAGTTAATTTTAGTGACTTAGGTGGTATTCATTGGTCACCATTTATTTATTTATTTTAAAGATTTTATTTATTTATTCATGAGAGACACAGAGGAAGAGGCAGAGACATAGGCAAAGAGAGAAGCAGGCTCCCTGCGGGGAATCTGATGCCGGACTCCATCCTAGGACCCCAGGATTCTGACCTGAGACAAAGGCAGATGCTGAACCACTGAGCCACCCAGGTGCCCCCTTTGGCCACCATTTTAAAAAGAAAGCTACTACATCAGTTGTCATTTTGTTTTTCCTTCTTGTTCTAGGTATGTGGAGGGCAGCTCCATTCCCGTACCAACCCACTACTACAGCATCATCACCAGCTGCCTGGATTTCACTCAGCCTGCTGACAAGTGTGATGGCCCCCTCTCCGTCTCTTCATTCATCCTCCCCCACAGACCAGACAATGAAGAGAGCTGCAATGTGAGTTCAAAGACAGTCCTTAAAAATGACTCATCTTTGTTTCTTAATTTAGATTCCCACTGGTAAGCTCTTACATACTTATTATAAGACATTTGGACTATACAGTGTAACCAAGTAGAAAGAAGAAAAAGACCCAAACAAAACTTTGCTGACCACGTGGGATCGTTGTGTCTGAATGGCTTTTTAATTTTCAGTGTTGGGGGTGAAGCATGAGAGTGTGCATTTATTGTGGTTCTAATTATGCATTGGATTTTATCAAATGATAAAAGCATCCAAATGTTTTTGGTTTTGCAAGATACATACTTTGTAAAGGTAGGATGAAAGTAGCAACATCATGATCATTGTTAAAACTAGGAAGAATTCACAGGGATTCTTTATTTTTTAAAAGATTTTATTTATTTATTTGAGAGAGAGAGAGAGCATATAGGGAGAGTGAAAGGGAGAAGCAGATTCCCTGTTGAGCAAGGAGCCTGATGTGGGGCTTGATCCTAGGACTCTGAGATCATGACCTGAGCTAAAGGTAGATGCTTACTTAACTGAGCCACCCAGGTGCCCCCACAGGGGTTCTTTATATTATTCTCTCTACTTTTGTGCACATCTGAAAATTTCTATAATAAATTATAGGCGTATATACTTTATAAATCAGACTTTTCATTTTCCTGCCAGTTATGAGGGCAGTTGTAACAGGTCATCCCATTCTCAAATAGCACAGATGACTTGTACATAGAGGCAGGAAGTCGTCTTGAGAAAGCCCCAGGTGGTGGGCTCCTGACCCTGTACTCCTTCTGCCTACACTTGGGGACAGGTCACATCACTTCCCTAGATCTCTTTAATGTGACAGAAAGGCTGTGCCCCGAGGTTAACTTTAGAAGTAATAGTCCCCATGATTTTGTTTGATAGAGTAGAAGGATCAGGGGTATAATCTACTGAAGAGGGTTTTAGTCATATTGGGAATGAGGATAATTGTGGGACATGTGGTTTTAAAAGTTGCTTGGAATCAAATTTAAAATGAAAGTAGTAGTAATAGTAGCCATAGTGGCACAGGTAATAATTGCCGCATTTACTGAGTCCATGTTGCCAGCCAAGAACTGTGCAGGTCCCCTACACAGATTATTTCTAGTCAGCTCTTTCCTCTTCCAGGCAGGCGTATGCATTCGTCTTCCTACTCCCATTTAATTAATTGTTTTGAAAGTTCTAGGTAATAAAGAAGTATGATACATTTTTGCCTGGCTAGTCGGTAGGAGAGCAGAACTCTAGAGTCAAGTCTTCTGACTTCAAAAGCCCATCCTCTTTGTTTAAAGTTCATTAGATTTCCATAGCTGAACCTGGGGACCTTAGAAGCTCTTCTAATTGTACAGGTATTAGGTAGCCATGGACAATGCTAACACATAAGAGCAACATTCTAGGCTCTGCTTTAGGGAGATAAATTTCAGTTGGAAAGGGTCAAGTGTGCTGCTCAAAGTGCTTTGGTAAGATTCACGGGATTGGGGTAACAGAACTAGTTTAAAAGAGAGAGTGGAAGGCAGCAGTATTATACTAAAAGATCAATAAGATTCTTGTAAATAATTTGGCGGGAGGTCGAGAAGGAGGGAACTACAAGTTAAAGGCAAGCTGTTGTCAACTTATTGGCATGACTTTCTCCAGTGTGATTATCTGTAACCACGAGGGTAGCTCATGGTGTACCAGGGGGATGTAATGCCTCTGTAAAACTTGATATACTTTCTTTGGACTTTGGTTTTACTAAAAACTTATGGGGAGGTAAAAATCTTTGCAAAAACCTAAGCCCATAGAGTATGGAGTGAAATTCTAAACTGTTGTGCATTTTTAAGACAGAAGATTACCAAGACATTTGAGACTTACAGTAGGCCACTTAAGGTACACCTAGGTTCCTGGGGAGCATATGTTCACCTTTCTCTCTCTCTGTTAGGGGAACATGGTGATGGGACACTCAGTTCAAAGGCAATCTTCAGTCACCCTAAATTGTACAACTGACAAATGAAATCCACATGTCCTCACAGGTCTTCCTCCCCCTTCTGGCTCCTGACCCTGCTAAGAACTTTGAGATGTTTCTTGTCAAGTTCATGGCCAGCATGCTTCTTATTCTTATTCCACCCACACGGACACCTGTCTTTGCTCTGAAGGTCACCTTAAGACTGCTGGGGCTTGAATTCACAAGCTTATTTAGGAGAAAGGAAGAAAAGGCAGGTGAAGGGTCAATGTCCATAGCAAGAGAGATAATAAGCAAGTTGATGGGTAGGCATTTTTGTTTGCATTGATCTTCTGAATTATTTATTTTTAAAGTGTTTCCTTCCCTTCCCCTGATGCACATGAACTTTTACTTGAATGTTATTAGTTTCGCATTTCACTCCAGAGTCTCCCGTAGCAAATACTTCTGTGGATTGCCAGCTCGCAACAGGCAGAAGGTATTTTCTTCCTGGTTGCATAGCCAGTATTTCCTAATGACTAGTGGCAAGCTAGATTTTAGCATGTGAGAACCAGAAGAAAATGCCCTTCAAAGGAAATTGGCAAATTGCTTCCCAAGGAAAGAAATAGCAAGAGACATTTTTTTCTTTGAATTCTTATAATCCCAGCTGGCTACTATTTAAATTAGGAAAAACCTTTTCATCCCTTTGTATATTTGAATGATTGCATTTACAAAAGGAAAAATTAGACCAAAATCAAATAAAAAGTTGAATATGAAAATTCTCCCAAAAATATAACTTCATGCTTACTCTGCTTACTCTGAGGGGGTCCTGATCCATTTGGAGACCTCCTACTTCGTTAATTATATGGTCGCACTGAGGATTGGTCAGTACCGTTGTGGGCAGAGATATATTTAGGTCTGTCCTTTCCTGTGAATCGCAGAGAACTTGGTTAGCTTGGGTTAGGAGGGTGGGGCATGGAGGGTTAAAATCCTTACTTCCCCAGCCTCCAAAGCAATTTCTTCCTATTTCTTCATATTGCCTGGGATGGCCAGGCATCAGTTTCCTGAACCAACACCCTCGTGAGACATATTTAGCACTGGCAAAAGCTGCTGTAGCTCCCTGTCCAGGTCTGTGTGGGTTGGAGCTTTCCGAGAAAACCCATTGCAGGTTCTTAGGCTTTGGTGGGGAGTTCATTGAGACCACTAGTGGTGAAGGCAATGGGTGAGGGCATTTCTGGACCTACTCAGCCCTGGAACCTACAGCCACCCTTCAACTTGTAGAGTGTCTATTGGGAACCATTGCAATTCTGGGGGCATTTGGGAATGAAATTACTTGCAAAGGACCCTCCCTGCCTCAGGTCTACTGATGAAGGTAGGCATTCCCCCACCCACCCGGAATTCTCAGGGCTCTCAGATCTCATTCTTTCTCTGAACTTCCCACAAAAGTGAAAGAAGATATTTTTAAATGGTAAAGGACTACTCTTCCTGAACTACTTTTTAGTTTCATCTTAGATATGAATAAATTGTTTGGAGTGGGACATCTGGATATCTTTTATCTGGAATTTGTGCCGATGAGGAGGCCATCTTGGCAAGTAGCTAAGACAGAAAGAGATTTCCTTCCTTTTTTTCCAGGGCATTGTTTCCTTACTGTACCTTTCATATCCCTTCTTCTTTTCTCTTCTTCTCCCTGCTGTCCAGGGAGCTACTGAAGTAAGCATTATTTTCCTCGTGAACCAATGAAGAAAGCCTAGAGAGGTTAAGTAGCTTGGCCAAGGTCTCACATCCAGGAAGTCATAAAGCCACAATTCCAACCTAGGCCTCTTGGCCTCCAAAGCACCAGGTGTAGTTTCCAAGCTGCTTTAAGTTGAACTCATTATTCAAATATCAATTCACTGCAATTTAATAGATGACATACTTGACATTGTGGGTTCTTCTGAAAGACTAGGAACACATGCATGAAATTTTGTGCATCAGGCATAAACTCTTCACTTTCCTTAGGAGCCAGAAGGGCATTCCAAATTACTTGTGCTCTGTACTCAACATTGCAGTTTGACAGCAGCGAGGAAAGAAACAAATTACTGAACTCTCCAGGGCCTTTGGTTTTTGTAATTTTGATTTATGTTCTGAAAACCTATTGAGTCAAATGCCCTTTCACACCACACATCTCATTTATTTGGTACAGCTAATTGCTGTTGAAAACGTTTACAGCCAAGGGCAGGTATTTGTGGCAAGGTACCAGCAGGAATGTGGTAGAGCGGCCTGGGGAGGCCAGGAAGGAATAGCGCGCATTGGCTCTGCATGCAGGAGTGTAGTGGGGTCATTTGTGGACTTGAAGCAAATTGCCCATTTGGAGAAGCTTCTCTGGAAAAGTCTGACTCTGATTGCATTCTGTTTCCATTGCAGAGCTCAGAGGATGAATCGCAATGGGTGGAAGAACTCATAAAGATGCACACAGCTCGGGTGCGGGATATCGAACAGCTCACCAGTCTGGATTTCTTCCGCAAGACAAGCCGCAGCTATCCAGAAATTCTGACACTAAAGACATACCTGCATACGTATGAGAGTGAGATCTAACTATCTGATCATCTGCAGTGCAGTCTTATCAACTGGTGTATATTTTTATATTGTTTTTGTATTTATTAATTTGAAACCAGGACATTAAAAAAATGTTAGTATTTTAATCCTGTACCAAATCTGACACATTACTCCTGAATGACTCCACTGTTTTTCTCTAATGCTTGATTTAGGTAGTCTTGTGTTCTGAGTAGAGCTTGTAATAAATACTGCAGCTTGCATTTTTAGTGGAAGCTTCTAAATGGTGCTGCAAATTTGATATTTGCATTGAGGAAATATTAATTTTCCAATGCACAGTTGCCACATTTAGTCCTGTACTGTATCGAAATACTGATTTTGTAAAGTTGCATTCATTTACTGTTAATTATGACAGACATATTTAAGCCTTATAGACCAATCTTAAATATAATAAATCACACATTCAGTTTTTTTTTCTGGTTTATTTGGCCTCTGTTTCTTTTTTTTTTTTTTAAGATTTTATTTATTTATTCATGACAGACACACAGAGAGAGAGAGGCAGAGACACAGGCAGAGGGAGAAGCAGGCTCCATGCAGGGAGACTGACGTGGGACTCGATCCTAGGTCTCCAGGATCCCTCCCTGGGCTGAAGGCGGTGCTAAACTGCTGAGCCATTGGGGCTGCCCCCTCTGTTTCACTTATAAATTAGAGTATTTGCTTCTGATATATTCATGCATGAAAGATACACATTTTTTTTTTTTTTTGTATTGGGCCCTCTTCCTCGCTGTGTAGAATGCATGTAGTCAAAGGGACATACATGGTATTCGACCACAGTGGCTTGAATAAGACAGTTTAGGTACACATCACTGGGAAATCAGGAGAACAGAGGGCAAGGGGAACCAGAAGACCTCTTGAATACACTCTTTCACCAATCTCTTTGAAAAATATTTTGACTTTTGGAGGAGTAGGTTCTTATGATAAATTAGTTGGTTTAAAGCTCTAAGTATTAAGCTCAACTGAGACTGTCTTAAACATATATTCTGTATAAGGTATCAACCTATGAATCATGGAGGATATAAAAAGAAATAAGACAGTGGGTTAAGGCATAGCTGTAAAAGTGTAATGAACCCATTCAGGTAGAAAATAATAAATAATAATAAATAATAAAAAGTGTTAGTAGTAGTACAATATGACAGGGATCTAAATGGTAGGTAGAATGGTTGAGATGGACACAACTTTAAGTAATGAAACAAGAGTAAGGAATTTTCTGATTGTGTCTTGAAGAAAGGATCACACTAGCATCCTAATATCTCTAGCAGTTGCTAATCCCCCTTTCAGAAAAAAAGGAAAAGAGGACAGCGTATTGCTTTGTTTTCTTTATGTTACTTTTTACAGTTGCCCCTTTCGTGGTTGGTGAAATGCGTTTTTCATTTCTATAAAGCTTCCTTCAAAAATAAATTTGTTTAAGTAGGAAGATATTTGTGAAATAAAAAACACATTATAACAGAAGTAGGAGAGATTTTAAAGGGATATGGGAAACGTCACGAAGGTGGTAAGAGAAAAAGAGTGATGGCTGGAAACCAGCTATTGGAATCCCCAGGAAGAACTGAACATGATGATACTAATGACTGCTGTATTTATGGAACAGCCACTATATTCCACGCACATCTCTGGCCCTTCATATGCCTTGTCTCTAAACACTGAAAAATGAGGAGCTCAGGGAAGATTACATGGAAAAGAGAAAAATGAGGATGGCAACAGGGAAGAATGCTTGCATTGGGCTTTGTAGTTTGGGCTAGGGTGAGAATATGGTAGAAATGAATTGGAATATGACTCATTATTTGTTTGATAGTTGATAGCAACATATTGATCACTTGCTACCTATACTTGCTGTTGGGGATGACACTGCAAAAGACAGACATGGTTCTAATTGTCATGGTTGTGATACAGGTTGTGAAGGAAGTAACAGGTGCAGAGGGACAAGGGGTAGCAAGAGAAAAGCCGAGACTTGGAGGATGAGAAGACCTTTGACTGGAAAGAAGAGAGTGGCCAAGGACCAGGGGTGGGAAAGATCTTGGAATGTGTGAGGATCTGAAAGGAGACAGGTGTACCTGAGCGTAGGGGCAAGGTTGATAGGGACCAGGTGAGTAGACCCTTAGAACCATAAGTGCAATGGAAAAATAAAGAAGTCTCAAGCAGGAGTGTGACAATCTGATTTACGATTCCAGTCTATTGACAGAGATACGTAACAATTACATAGTATGCTCTAAACGTAATTCCACGTAAAGTACACCTGATACCCGTGAAGTGCTATCATGTTGTTTCCCAGCAGTAATGCTACAAGAGAAGGGTCGCTTCTGTGTTTTATTAATAGTGGTAATAGCTGCAAGCTCCTGGCCCAGCTAGATTTCTGTATCACCTCAAATTGAACTCTTCTCAAAATAGATTATACTCGAGGCTTTTGGGGTGAGCAGTTGCAAATTTAGTTGAGCACTGCTGCTCTATTTTTATCCTTAGGTCAAATCTTTCTTTCTCATAAATAAACTTCATACCCAGAGAGAACATCAACCACTCTGTATTTCAGGTGAGTGGCTTTGCCGATAAACACATGCCATTAATTGTGGGGTTATTTACAAAAGTCCCTGAATGGACAGGGGCTCTGTTAAAATGAGGCCTGAAGGACTATTTTAAGTTGGGGTATTTGTTATTTTTTATATTGAGACCTTAGTCCATTCATGCTTTCATTGAGCAAGTTGCCAAAGGCTCGCTAGCATGGTGGTCCCTGTTCTAGTGGATGGATTCAGAAATTGCCTCTCTAAAATGAGCTCACTGTAAATAGTGTAAACCAGGAAAGCAGCCACATGGTTTCCCAAGAGCAAAAACATTCTGAATTGTTTTTAGGAGAGTTGACTTAAAAAAAAAAATCTCTGAACAAAAGTAATGTTTGGTGCCAGTTGGGTTTGTATAACTGCCCAAGAGCCACAGCCCCCAAATCCACTGCCCATTATTCCTTGTGGTGGTTGGGAAGAGGGTGACTATAGTAAAGTCCAGATGATTCCTCCGGTTTGTACTTCTCTCACTTCAACTGTCTCTCACTCTGTCTTTGCTGAGTCAGGGCCGGGCTGCCTTGTGGGTGGGAAGTGGTAAAGGCAAGGGGAACTCTCTCATGGCTTTGAGCAAAAGGACTGTATGGGACAGTGAGGGACCAGGTTTAGATGTTTGAGTTTGTAAGCTGGGGTAAATAGAGCACTGCTGGAGGCCCAACCGAGAGTGGCAGGAGTCTCTGTTTGGGCTGCATTTCTAGGAAGCACATGTCCCTGACCCCTCTTGGCAGGGATGTTCAGTTTGGGCTGGAATGCAAAAATGGAAATGATGCCCTGCCCTCTGAAGTTTTGCACTCTGGCTATTGGGAGCAGGCAAGACTCCAGTACTTGTGTGACACTGGGCGCTGTGCCCTCTAATTCCTTCAGGTGGCTGCTTCCCCTGCCTTTAGGGAGTTCCTCCCACAAAGTCTCAAGTGCCATTCAGTGTTCGATTGAGTGCTTGAGTGCTGGAGACCCTCTGCAGTATTCTGGGAAGGGAAAAGCGCCAGCATTTCAGGCTGGAGACAAGAGTACAGGCCCATCAGGCCACAGTTAAATGCTGGAGATTTGTCGGGGCACCTGGGTATTGCAGTAGGTTCAGCGTCTGATTCTTGACTTCAGCTCAGGTCATGATCTCAGGGTTGTGAGGTCGAGTCCTGAGTTGGGGTTCTGCACTGAATGGGGGGTCTGCTTATGATTCTCTCTCCTCTCTCTCTGCCCTTTCCCTGGTTGCACTCTCTCAATAAATTAAAAAAAAATTTTTTTAAAGCTGAAGATTTGCAGTTGCATGGTGTTGGGCAACATAAACTCTAAATTTTTTCATCTTATGTAAAACAGTGATAACAATACTTACTTCTCAGACTTGGTGTAAAAATTATGGCAGGAAATCTCACTGAATTATAATTTGGTAAAAATTTTCCCTTATTTTTATCTCCATTTCCCACCAAGGAGGACATACTCTTTTAAAGTATTTTCTTGGCTTTGAGTCTTTTTGCAAAGTAGGGGTGGGAAGTCGAAGCAATCTGAAATGAATGGATTTCCTGTCTTTTGTGAAACAGAAATCCACTGAAGAGGTAAAAAGAAATAGGCTTTAGAGTGCTGAGAGAGAGAGAGAGAGAGAGAGAGAGTGGCTTTTCCTTGGATTCAGAATTGGAGAGAAGTCTGTGGATCTGAGCATGTGGTTACACTCCAAGGTGTGCTATGTGATCCTTTTGGGGAGGTGGGACCTAGGCCCTGGGGGTCCTGTCCAGAGCCTGGAAACAGGAGATTAGCAAACCTCAAGGGACCTACACACACACATGCACAGCAAAGACATGCATGCCAATGAAACTTCTCACATCATTTTTTCATTTACTAGATTCTGGTATGACCCTGGGTGAGGGGATGTTGGGAACTTCAGGAAAGTTTGAATGAAAACATCATGTGAGCCATGTAAGCTGGATGTGCACATTAGAAAGGAAACTTATTTTAGGGAAATAAAGTTTTATTTCTTGTGCAGTGAGAAATATACCAGCTACCTTTGGAAAATGCTTAGCACCATGCTTGCTACACGCCAGGTGTTCAATAAGTATTAGTTGAGTAAAATCAAGCTAAGAAGAAAGAAAAAGATATGGGAAGAGTAGCCTGAGAGGAAGGAAACAGTGGGTTTTATGAAACCCTGGGATAAAGACACTTGCAAAACGGAGGAAGTGGTCAGCGACATCAAATGCCAGAGAGAAGTTAGACGGGAATTTGAAAGCATCCACTGAATTTTGCAATAAGGTGGTCATCTCTGACCTTCCTGGAAGCAGATTCAATGAAGTGGACTGAAAAACAGCCAAATCGCACTGGGGTGAGGAGAGAATGGGAGAGCATAATGGAGGCAGTGAGTAGCGACTACTCTTTGAAAAAACAAGAAATAAGATAAATAGACAATAAGGCAGGCTGGGGTTAGGATGGAGGGACAATTTGATTCTATTTAGGATGGGAAAGAACTTTAATAGGCTGTTGAAAAGATTTGATAATCTTGGAAAGGCACTAATGGGTAAAGCAGTTGAGTTGCAAACAAATCTGAAATCGAAAGCAATTGATAGACTCAGCTGTAATAGATTTGCCTTCAAATTAAGGAATAATAAAATTACCTCTTTGGGTAAGTGTTAGTATAGGACACATTATGTACATCCCGCTTTGCGAAATGGTAGCCTGAAGGCTGGATACAAACCACAGATTGCTTTGTTGTGCCCATGTGACACTTAAAAAAATGAGTTAGATGCCAAATTTGAACATCAACAAATTTCACATAAAAATCCAGCTTTTTGACTTCTCTTAAAATGTTAAGAGTTTTTTCATTAGTCCCTGTAAGCTATTGTTTCTGTCAACAATAGGTGGAAGCCTATTTGGCTGTCCTCGGGGCAATGGTTCTCTAGAACAGGGGTTGGCAAATATTTTCCATAAAAGGCTTTGCCATACAATCTCTGATTACTCATTTCTGCCATGGGAGTGCAAAAGGAACATGGGCACTACATAAACGAAAGACCTGTGCTTTGTTCCACTAAACTTTATTGTGGACACTGAAATTTCAATTTCATTTAATTTTCATGCATCAAGAAATACTGTTCTTTGGTTTTTTTTTCCTAACCACTAAAAATTGTAACTGTTCTCAGTTTTTTGGCCAGGTAGAAACAGGTGGCTGACTGGATTTGGCCCTTATACCATGATTCCTAACTGCTGCTTTGACTCACCACCCATCCTTTTGTTCTTTCCACTCTAGGTGGAGGACAAGTTCCATTTTTTATTGCGCATTTGTTTTTCTCCAACTTGCCCTATCATATTAATTTACTTTGCTTGTCTTTAGGCATTTGCCTTTGACCCCCATGTAGGGTGACCAGATGCCTTGGATTGAAAGACTGTCAAGCGGATCCCTGGGTGGCTCAGCGGTTTGGCACCTGCCTTCGGCCCGGGGCATGATCCTGGGATCCTGGAGCCCAGGAATTGAGTCCCGCATCAGGCTTCCTGCGTGGAGCCTGCTTCTCCTCTGTCTGTGTCTCTGGCTTTCTCTCTATCTGTGTCTCTTGGAATAGATAAATAAAAAAAAATCTAAAAAAAAAAAAAAACTGTCAATACTAAAACCAGGAAAGTCTTGGGCAAACCATGAGAACCTGGTTTACATTATTTTACATTTCTATTAGTACTTTGCCTCTGAAAAGGCATTGCGTTTTAAAATAACTCATTTAACAATCTTCAGTAATCTTTCATCTTTTTCCTTCCGTAGGGCTTTGTTTGCCATCTTGGTAGTAACTTCGACCAGACCAGTGTTGTACTTTATTTAATCTCCTTATCTCCTCCACCTCCGAAGTAGCAGATCTTGTCTCATTCAGTATACTCAGAGCACTTTGGGTAGTGCCTCACATGGGTTTGGTGATCATCAAGTGAGAGATGAGTGACTGATGAACCTTATTCTCTCTTTACCCTCTGAGACAGTTAATGTCATTATAGGTGAAAAACTGGGCTGAGATGAAAATCTAATGGTAACCTAGAGGCCCACATCTTACTCATGACTTCTGGCTTCCCAAAAGGAGAATTGAGTTTCTTCTCTGGGTTGGTGATGTCTACTCTGGGCCATGAAAACACCCCAGCCAGAAACCTGAAGTATTTTTGTCCTGTTCCCCCACTTTGCTGAAATTTAATTGCCCACTTGGTCAAAGGACCAAAAACTTTTTGCTTTCCTTTACCTTTGAGACAAAATAAATTCAAGGGACACTTAGCAGTGAGCTGGGCACCATAGCTCTTTTATGTGATTTTAAATTAAATAGGTTCTTTTATATATCTTCCCTCCCTGACTACAGGCAAGACATTTTGTCCTTCAGGGATTTTCTCTGAATAATCTCTAAAGTGAAAACTCTGGGTCGGATTTTATGATTCTTAACTCTCAAGTACAATCTCCAGCTTAGATTGGCCTGTTTGAGAATATTGACTCATCCACTTATTAGCAATGAGAACTTGCAAGTCACTTAACTTCACCAAACCTCACTTTCCTACCTGTAAAATGGGCCTAATAAAGCACCTACCTCAAGGGATCATTATGAGAATTCTATTAGATAATCGAGATAAAGCTGGCATGAAGATTAGCAATGTTCATTGCAAATACACACACATGCAAAAACAATTCAAACTGTCTCACATGGGTTTGGTGATCATCAAGTGAGAGGTGAGTGACATAAGTCAGACTATTTAATCGACTCTTGTTTTGTTGATCTTCTTTGAAGCTATCAGAATGTAGAGATTATCACAAAGACTCAGTAAACTATGAGGGACCTTTGCAGTGCTTTGGGATGCTGGGGTCCCCCTCCCCCTTAGGAGGCAGTACCCCAATATCCTTCTAAGATACCACCTTCGTTTATCACTCTCTGAGTTCGTGCAATTTGAGTGATATGGATCCACTCCAGCTGTATGGGAATGCTACTCAGATCTGACCAGTTTTGATTTGTTTCTTTCCTGGGCACAGTGAGTGGTTCTGAATGGCATGTGACCTAATCAGGAACAATGTGACACAGTGAGACTGGCTGGAACATTCAGAAAGGAGATTCTCTTTCTCACTAGACTTGAACCCAGAAGGATGTAAAGCTGGACCAGGATATTCTTTCTTCCTGGAGGAAAGACCACTCCAGATATGGTATACTATAGTGGATACAGAGAGACGTACAGAGAAACGACCTGGGTCCTCTGTCCAAGCCAAGCATGTTAGGTAGACATTACTACTAACTTTTAAGTAACATGAGCCAACATATGTCTTTACTTCAGCTAGTTTGGGCTTGAATTTGATACATAATTGAAAGAGTTCTGTCTCACGGAGGAGCTAGTGATTTTGTCCTTCTCCAGCTTAAGGGATATGAATCAATCCAAGACTCAGAAAATGATTTTCACGACACAGCCCCTTTGCACCTCCTCATCATTAACTGCTTCATCTCAAAGCTCCTGCTTCAATTTCTTTTTGCCACATTACCACCTCCATTAGTTCATCTCCTCTGTGTCTTGCCTGGTCACAATCATACCCTCCTACTAGCTCCCTCTCAGTGCCTGGCTCCCTCATCTATGCCTACTGGTCTTTGACTGACTCAAACCTGGCGACCCACACCCTTGAAGTGCCGCAGTGAACAAATATGTAACCACTACTAATATCTAGCAACTGGTCCCATCGTATTCCTTCTGAGATTTCTCAGTTATAGGGATAACCTTGAGTGTCCAGATCCTGCATGAGGCTGGCGAGAGACCTACTTCATTTCTTTTTTTACAAAACCCACAGACCAGCTCATTCAGCTGAATTAGATGAGAGTAGCCCCAGAGGCATCCACTGTGAAGCTTGCGGATTCCTCACTTGTAGAGGCTGGAGAAGAAGGGGAGGCAAAGGAGAGCCAGAGTGTGGTGTGATCATAGTATAATTTTCCTCCCTCTGGGAGCAGTTCAAGCATATTCTACCAATGTCAGGGAACCAATGACTCATCAAATAGTCGAGTGTTGGTTTTGGAAAAGGGAGAGGAAGTCACTGCTTTGGAGCTCAGTGATGGATTTGCACTAAGGTGAGATCTCATCGCACCAGTGGGACTGAAATATTGGCAGTAATCCCTTGCTCTTTTCTGAGCCCGGGAGAGGTGCCATGTCCCCCAGATCCAGGAGCAGGGTGACGTACTTGCAGTCAGAAAATATTGAACATAAGCTTTCCAAAGGTAACACCTCCCGTGCCTCCAAGGACCGAGTTGCTGTCTGCGAAGTGAAGCTCTGATTCCCATAAGACAAGAAAAGGACCAGCCTTGCCTTCTGTCCTGCCACACTAGCAGAGGTGAAAGTGGGGAGAACATCTGTCACTTGGTTAATCTGGGCAAATGCGAGCTACAGATGAAAAGCAGCTGTAAGAGAGAATCTTGCTAGACATTTCTATTGTTGGCCCATTTCTCTACTCCATTTGCTGAGTTTGGGAAGTGAGAAAGCACAATTATTGTTTTGGAAGCATGAGCGAGGGACATAAACCCAAGAAAGGGAAAAACAACAATGGATGGGGGCTATTCAGCAAACCCCACAGTTCCTTATGTGACACTTGCTTCAGAGGAACTCATGCTACTTGCATGTTACAGGTCACACGTGTAGTTGATGTAACTGATGTGTTGAAGTGGAGATAACTCATGGGGCAGGGGTGAGTCACCTTCTATGACTCCCCACCCCCCCGCTTTTTTTAATGGTCTTGACCAAAGACCATCACTTCCCGACCTTCTACATTCTTCAGAAAGTCTATACCTCTCCTGTTCAGTCTTTTCTTTTTTGAAATGATGAGGTGTGTGTAGATGCTTGTGTATGTTTGGTGGTGGGGATGGGGGTTGGGAGTGAAGTCTCATGGTCACAGGGCCTGTTCCATCTCTTCCTAGTAAGTCCTGGGAGAAGTAGGGAAAGGGAGGGAGACAAGAGTCTGGCCCCAGCTGTTGGCAGGCAGTGGCGGCCACTCCCTTTAGAATGTGGCTTACAAGTGGTAATTGGATCCTCCGCTTTTGGCCTTCATTGCAACTCTGGGATTCTGGGAAAAGGGCTACTCAGTAGCCTGTAACACCTACGTGTAAAAAGAGAGCTTCAGTGGCAGTCCTCAGACCTGTTCTTCTCCCCTTCCTACTCTCTTGAGCACCTGCTATTGTCTCACATCGATAAAGCAAAATTCTAACCTTATTTTCTGCTTTTCTTTTTTTTTTTAACATTTTATTTATTTATTCATGAGAGACAGAGAGGCAGAGACACAGGCAGAGGGAGAAGTAGGCTCCCTGCGGGGACCCCTGATGTGGGACTCGATCCGGGAACCCCAAGATCATGCCCTGAGCCCAAGGCAGCGCTAAATCACTGCACCACCCGGGCTGCCCTATTTTCTGCTTTTCCAGGCCAATGTCTGAGCAATGTGGTGATATGGGGGGGAAGCCCCATGACAGGGACATAGTGGAGGCACAACATTCATGATCAACCCTCATATGGGCCCTCCATCTGGCCCATCAGCTCTCTTAACGTCTTTCTACAAAGACCGCCATCACTCCATCCCAATATTTGACCATGTTTCATGCCCCTTTGCTCTGAGCTTTTGATTTCTTCTCTTACTTTCAGTGGCAGTTGAAACCATCAGACTGGAATTTCTTTAAACTCAGACTAGCAAATGCGAGCCCAATAGCAGAGCCCATCTTTACTTCCAGTTACATTATTGGGGTGCCCTCCTCCTGGTCAACTCCCCCCTTGTGCTTTAGGTTCTGCATTCCTCTGTCTTCACAGAGACCTTACATTATTAATGATCCCCTGCAATGGGATCTTTTCATAAGTAGTTAAACATGCTTAACTCTCTTCAACCTGCAAAACAAATAAAATTAAATTAAAATTCCTTTTATATTATACATGTCTTCTCTTACAGCTTCTTCTTACTATTTTTCTTCCAATAGTCTAATCCTTTCCAATTTTCAGAGCCAAACTTCTCAGAAAAAAATCTGTCTATACTTGGGGCCTCCATTTCCTCTGTACCCTGTACCTGGCTTCTGTTCTCTCATTCCTCTGTCATAGGTCACTAAATCCACTAATAATCTTCATGCTACTTAATCCAGTGGCCACGTTTTAATTCAGTTTCTTGATCTCTCAGCAGTATTTCATACTACGGCCTGTCTCCTTCACTATCACTGCAAAGTGCCACACTTTCTTGGACTGCTTCCTCCAGCCTTTGGATGAGTCTTCTTTCTCTTTGTAGCATGTTGCTTTTTTTTTTTTTTTTTTTTTAAGATTTTTATTTATTTGTTGGAGGGGAGAGAAAATGGGCTGGGGTAGGGGAGGGGCAGAGGGAGAGGGAAAAGCAGATCAGACTCCTCACTGAGCAGGGAGCCTTATGTGAGGCTCAATCCCAGGACCCTGGGATCATGACCTATGCTGAAGGCAAAGGCTTAACCAACTGCCATCCAGGGACCCCTATATCCACATTTCTATTCAGTATCACTACCTGCATGTTTCAAGGCCACCTTAGACTAATGATATCCAAGACAATGTACAAACTTTCTCTAAATTGACTTTTTTATAGTGTTTGCTATTTCAAAGAATAGCAGAATTGTGAGTCCATTTTGCCATTATCTTTGATTGGCGCCACCATCACTAGAACTATCAATTTTACCCCCCCTTTCTTTTCCCTTCTGGCATTTTGTCTGCCTTCATCCTATGCTTGTTTAACCCTGGCTGCTTCCCAGGGACACAGTGAAACTTCCTATTTGGTCTCCCTGCATGTGTTGTGATCCTTTCCTAACCCACAATTCGTGCAACACAGGAGCCATCTTTCCAAATGCAAATCTAATTATGGGTACCAATCTTCTTCCTCTTCTCTGTGTCAACTATCTACTTAAAAGTCTTTGATATTTCATTGCTTCTTGCCAAGAAACCAAGATCCTTTATATGACCCAACAGAGACTTTTTTTTATACTGGTCTCTACCACCTTCTCCAGCTTCATCACCCACCATTTCCTTCCTCATTTTGTGTGTTTCTGTCACACAAGCCCTTCTTGTGTTTCTTGATTAGACTGGGTTCCACCTGGACACAGGTCTTTTGCACATGCTATTCCCCATTCCTGGAATAAATTTCCTTTCCTCTTCTGCCTAGTTCAGTTGCATTTACTCTTAAGCTCACAAGATAAACCTTATGTCCTCAAGCGTTTCATGACCTCACAATATAGATCAGATTCTTTTCTTTTGTGGTAATATAGTATCACAGCATTCATCTTTGCTTGGGATGGCGCATTCATTTGAATTTCATACCTGTCTGTCTGATTAGATCATAATGGAGAGTAGTGATTTGCTTAGCATTGTATCCACAGTATCCAGCACACTATCTCATACTTGTTAAGCACACAACAAATATTTGTAGAATGAGTGAATCAAAAGTCCTGTTAGGCCCCTTTGTCTTCATTGTGAGGCCTACAGAACAAGTGATAGAGTTGTGTGATAACATGGGTGTATCTGGCTCTAGAGCCCAAGAAATACCTGGTATATATTAGCTTGTGCAGTTACTAGGGAAACAACTTATTCACAGTGCCCTGTGTGTGTCCATATGTTTATTGTTGCTATTGTTTTAAAATAGGGAACTGGAATACCAAATAACTTTTTAAAGGCTCGGGGATCCCTGGGTGGCGCAGCGGTTTGGCGCCCGCCTTTGGCCCAGGGCGCGATTCTGGAGACCCGGGATCGAATCCCACATTGAGCTCCCAGTGCATGGAGCCTGCTTCTCCCTCTGCCTATGTCTCTGCCTCTCTCTCTCTCTCTCTGTGACTATCATAAATAAATAAAAATTTAAAAAAATTAAAAAAAAAACTTTTTAAAGGCTCAATCATCTCAATTATCCCATGAGCTGTCATTAGGAGAAAAATCTAGATGATGTAGAACTTTTTGGTAAACGGGAACCGTGAAATTTTGCCATAGCTTAAGGTAGCTTAGATGTAGGTTGACCATAGGTCCTGATTTGCTCTTGTCTGGGTGTAATTACTAATAGTGTAATTGTTCATTATGCCCTCTTTAACTCTGAAAAGTATTCCACATTGAACCACATATGATTTAGACTGTTTTATGCTGTTTATAGGCAAGGCTTTAGGGCCAATATAGAGTTTTAGAGTTAGGAGCCTTAGATATTAGTTCTAGCTCTGCCTTTAGATTTGATGGTGGCAAGTTGCCTTAGTAAATTTGAAAGACTATGTTCTTATTAGCCTGTGTTTGATGATATTAGTGGGATCTTCAAGCTAAATTATTAAAGGTAGGTTGGGTTTTCAACATCGGTAGAAGGGTCCACTAAGCTTAAAGGACATATGAGCAAGGCCATAGAGACATCAAACACGCATACATGATTTAGGATCACAGGGAATTTGGTAGAAGAGGGCAAAAATAGATTGGAGAATATAAACTAAACCATATGTTTTTACAGTCTAATTAGGAGGGAATATTTAATGAATGAAATAAAATGGTTGAAACACACACTTTAGATAATTCTGTAGGACAGGCATGGATCTGAGATACGTAAGAATAGTACATGAGAAACTTGCTAGAAACAGATACAGTAAACTGTGATGGAGGACCAAAGTTGGTCATTAACAGCAAGCAGTAAAGAAAAGGAACTTGGGAAGCAGAACCACCATGAGGTAGAAATGAATGTTTGATAACTGGGGAATGATTGGAGTGGGGAATGATTTATTCAGCAAATATTTTTAATATCTATTTTGTGCCAGATATTATGTGGAGTCTTGTGGTACAAAGACAAAAAAACCCCTTGATTACTGATTTCAAGGAAATATGTAAATTAACAATTGTTAGGAATACAACATAAATATTGGAATGGGCCTATGTTCAAAGAGCAGTTAAATCATAAAGGAGAAACTTTAAAGTCTTCCTGGGTGAATGAGAATAAGCATCATAGAGGAGGTATTTGACCTGAGACTGAAACAATGAGCACAGGAGGTGGTTGGGCTGAAAGCAGATCAATGTCAAGGCTTCTGTCTTAATCATCTTTGATTCCTAGAACCCATCTGGTGTCTAGAAAATGCTGGAGCCTAGCAGGAGGTGACTACAAAGGGAGGTAGAAGGTGATGAAGCAATGAAGGAGAGGAAGGAAATGGTGACAATTCAGAGGTTGGACTTAAAGATTGCTTTGGTATCTTCCACATCCTGAATGATGCTGTGCTAGCTCGAAAGAGCTGGATCTGCCTTTGAAGTTAGCTAGCCTGCAATTAGGGGAGCTTAGCCATCAGGGGACTCTGACTCAATAAGCAGAATTGCAAATTTCTATTCTAATTACATTCAGAAACTTTAAAAGATTTGATTATATTTTGGTCTAAGGGACAGGCCACAGATTTAAAGGAATCAGAAGTCTTGATATTTTCTGGAATCTTTCTGCTCATCTTTAATTGAAAGGATATTTACTTTTAAACTCAGTTTTCAGGTCAATCCAATTATGCTTCTCCGTAGCACATGCTCTCATTTCACCTTGGCAGATTGGTTTCATTAGAAATAATCCATGGTGGGGGTAATGTTAACATAATATTGCTTCTAAACTAGGCACAGTTTGATGAAAGATTTGGATGTACTTGGTGGGTTGCCGTTCCAATTTCAGACGTTTTGCTGGCATTCCCTGAAAGTCTGCCAAAAGCAGGGGATGACAGCTAAATGGGCTTTTCATACTCTGAGTGTGGCAGTGGAGGTTTAGCCTTGTGACTCTCTCTAAAAGCCTTGGGGAACTGATGATCAAGAGGCCCCAAACTCCTCTGAGAAATGTTATTTCAAATGAGTACTTGCCAATTCCAAATTCACCATTTAAAATTTGAAGATGAATTAGGTCATCTCTCACATTTATACATTGTTTAATCCAATTTGCAATGTAATGTCACATGCATTATCCCATTTGATCTTCATAGTAACGCTGGGTTTTAGTCAAGAATGGCCTTGCTTTTTCCATTTTATGGGTTTTACAGATGAGGACTAGGTTTAATGGGAGTAACTTGTTTGTTCATATTTGCACAGATAATTAAATGTTTATGAGGTCTGGGAATCAACTTGGTCTACTCATTCCCAGTCTAGTGCTTATTATACTTAACCATGAGGATTTACCTGGTAAAACTTTAAAATACACTTATTGAACAAATGACAATTCAGTCTTTGCAGTAGATAATGTCGATATGACAGATTTAGGCAGGCAGGCATAATAAGGATAGAAATGGCATGAAAGATAATCATTTCATTCTTCAAAGTTTGAACTTTGGTGTATCTTCCTGTCAACACAATGGTGGCCTTACCGGTCCAAATGTGCATCACCTTATCATACATATACCAAGAGCCTCCTCCCAAGACAGAGAGGGCACTATGAAGAATAAGAAGTGACCGTGAGGGAAATCTTTTATGGATACAAGTTTCATTTAACAAAGATGATATGCCTTACCATCTTAATGGTATAGATGAAATGCTTTCTTTAATTTTTTTGATATTCAAATTAATTGCATCTTGATAAATGGGGAATGATTGGAGTGGGGAATGGTTTATTCAGCAAATATTTTTAATATCTATTTTGTGCCAGATATTATGTGGGGTCTTATCTAAAGTTGCTTTAGCAGAATGGCATTGCTGGTTTAGATTCCTGTACCTTCCACAGTGATTTTTTAAGAGAGAACAATTTGACTCCCCCACCCATTGTTATCTGCTGTTAAAGAATTTATAATTGTTGTAGTTCTTTGGTTTATTCCCATGGGAAGACGTTATTTTCACAGTACTCATAATAGCTGTTGGATTAGGAAGCACTTCAACATTGGCAAAAATCAGGGCTCTTCCTATGAACAGTAGACCTTGGCTTTGAACCTAAATGTTAAGTCCAGGGTCCATCTTTCTTCACTGTGAGCCCGCTCTTGAAGGCTTTGGTGGACTTAGGTCAACATCATTGTAATCTATCAAAGAGGGTTTAACGTTGAACATTGGGATGGAAGTTGATGAAGCCTCCATCACTTATGTATCTGAAAGTTCCTTAACCTTTGTCAAAGAGTATCAGGAGGGGAAGGGTTTTGGTAAATACCCCCAAATGATTCCATTTAATAATGTCTACTCACCTTATCTTTACACATCTTAGAGACGCATCTTAAATTATTCTTCCAGGAATCAAGGAGTCAAGAAGATATGTCCTCAAATCTTTTATATAGCAAAAACTAAGAACAGATTAATGATTGCCCACCAAGGCAGCTTGATATAACAGTGTCCCAGACTATTGAAAAAGTTGAAGGCCTTAGTGCAACACAAATATTTGGGTAAACCTCTATTTGGGAAAAGACATTTGTTATGACATTTAAATATGAATTGATCTAAAGAAGAAATCTAAACAATTAGACAAGAATAATGAGTTTATGAACTTCTGATTTATAAATACCTATTCAAGCTACATTTCACTCTATTGTCAGAGAAAAGAACAGAATGAATTGTCCTATGTCAGAATGCCTTAAAAGGAGAAAAATGGACAAAAATGAGGTGACAGGAAAGGCAATGGAACTCTGAGTCCAAGAAAGATACCAGGCTTGATCCGTGGCTGATGTGAAAATGTTGGAGCCAACGGACTAGAGAAAGAAGTGTCATAAAGTTACAGATTATTGGGACAGCTGCAGTGGAGTTGATTGAGTAGCCAATGGCAGAGGGGTTCAAGTCCATTGGCTCTGGTGCCATCTATGGTGACAGTAGTCTATGACAGTGACATCAGTGGTAGTGGTGATGGTGTTCTGATCACTTTGTCTCATTTTATTTTCTTTGGAACATCATTTTCCAGCTTTCCTGTCAATTCTGTGAGCTACCAATTTTCTTCCAGTATATTACTATTTTTGCTTAAGTTATTCAGTGTTACCTTCTGTCATTTATAAACAAGAACACTGACCAGTGCAGATGCTGGTACCAGGAGTATATGCAGGTATATCTCAGGAAAATGTGAGAGATATGGGGCAATCTGAATCATTCAGAATTAAGAGCAGTGGAAGTTCAGTTCGAATTCAGGGATGATAATCTAGAAGCTCAAGCACACAGTTGGGAATCTGCTAATTAAATTACCATCTCTGGTAATCTGGAATGAAATGTAACATTAAAGGCAGGAATTTGGTAGACTGAGTAGTTTAATGCCCTAGAATGGAATAAAGACCCACAGGAATTTGAGAACCATTAGTAGGGGTGTGTATTATTTGGGATCTCAGCAGGAAAGAGATGGTACACTCAAGTGGGATTTTTGAGGAGAGTTTAACAGAGGGCTTATTTACAATATTGTGGGCAGGGCTAAGAAAAATCAACAAGTGTTTTAGGGATTTGAACTACAAGATCCCTACTGCCCCCTATGCCTGAAAGAGCAAGGTGCAATTACTAGAACCTAGAGAAAACTATAGTTGCAGCTGTACCTGTAAGGTTTTTCAATAGGAACTATGGACTTTGGTAGAAGAATTCAGCAGCACTAGCATGGCTTGGCAGTTTGGAGGTCAGGAAATAAACTGGCCTCTATCTTCATCTGATTTTCCCCCTCATGCATTCCATAGATCAGACCCAACCTGAAACAGTAAAGTTAAGGTCACCTGGTTGATCCAGTATATGATCACTTTTCTGGGGAAAAGAGCAAGGATGGGAAAAAAAATGAAGTGTTGATCAGGATGAGCAAATGGAGACTAAACATCACAGGGCAACTAATTCTAATGACACTAGATAGCTTTGAAGAGATTGACCAATTCCAATTCCTATATTCTTGGCTCAAGAAAAAAGCCTGAAAAAAAAGTATTTTCTATGACTATGAATAAATAATATCTTATCTCTTGGAGGGTTAAGACTGAGATGATCAAACATTTCATTCCATGGTTTGACAAATTACAATCAATTCAATTCAAAGTTTCATTGAACTTCTCCTAAAACTGGGACAATGAAATAGGGGTCTAGATTAGTATGGAAATATGTGGGAGAATTTGGTATGATTGAAGTGAGTCTCATGTTCATTTGAAATAGCACCTCCCTTTTCAAGTTTGCTGGAAGGTTTTGTGACTAACTCCTTAATTCTTCCAAGGGAAAGCCAATTCTCCCTTTGCGCACTCTCCACTAACCTCATTGACTTTCTGCCTGTAAAGTTTATTCCTAGAACACCTTGGATAGAAAAGTAAACTTAAAAAATTAAATCTGAGAGGAGAAATCTTTTACTGCAGAAGTATTACAAGAATTTACTAATTTATGTAGACAAAAATCTAAGATATATGTGTAGGAATGTATTCTGAGGGTGTCAGATTAAAGACAGAAGAAGTTCACTTTATTTCAGGCTGAATTTATTGATATTGGTCTATTTTCTGGTTATTGTAGGCTCATTGTACAAAACTGAACATCTGGCAGTGGTTGTAATTATTCACTTTGTTGACTGAAATTGGGGCCTACATGAAAAAGATGTCAATTTCATTGTAGAGATGGAATTCAAAGACTGTCAGAGATAGGAAGGTTGAAATGGATTAACTAAATAACCCACCCACTCATTGCTTACCCATGGTCTTCCAAAAGGCCCGCATTGTAGCTTGACTCTTTGGTTTGTCTACTCAGCTTCCTTCCTCAACTTTTCCATAGGTGTTGACCTAAGGGCTCTCCTAAATAAAGATCCTGAAAACTAAATGCTGTCTCAGACCCTACTTCCCATAGAACCCAATCGGTAGCACTAGTGATAGCCTCATCTCAGCTATAAAATGAGAAATGTAACATGAAACCATATTTCTTTCCTGCGTGTGTGTGTGTATGTGTGTGTGTGTTTTCGTTTTTCTGCTCTCTCACTCTAGCCCATCTTTATATGTATGAACATGTCATGTATTGTCGGGGGCTGGTTTTAAGTTTAGTCAAAATGGCAGACTATCAGGAAGGAGAATGGGCATCATGCTCAAATCCTGAACCTGGAGCTGATGACAGTGGTAGATGAGACCACATTTTGCCTCCCATTAGGAGGTAGTGAGAGTTTGGTTATCTTTTAGTTGCCATTGTGTTAGAAGCAATATTTTTGGAAATGTTGAGAAGGGCAGAAGGATCTGGAAAGATGTTAGGCAAAGCAGAGAACTGTGATGAACATTAGTCATTTGGGCTGCCTGGAATCTACGAATGTCATTCGTATTTTAGGGAAAGTCCTGAGACAGGTGGAGGGATTCTCTCTACAGAACTAAAATGGGTGGACCATCCTCTCCTTAGCTTTGTCACCTAGTAGTTGGGCAGTGACCTGTGACCCATGTGTAGCCAACGAGATTCTCTAGCACCAAACTTTAAATGTTGAGGGAACAATGCAAATAGCATAATCAGTAAAAATAGTTTCTGCAGACTGTGGCATACTCTCAAGTCCAGTGTCATTATGGCAAGGATTTGGTGGCTAAGGAACATTCTACCTAGAAGGGTGGCATTCTAGGTAGACTTTCTCTAGGCAGGACCTTGGCTACGTTTCCTTTGGTTCCCAGTTGTCTCATTTTCTGGTCAGTTCTGTAAGATATTCAATGCCTGTGCAGTCAATTCCCTTTCTTCTTGAGTTAGGCGGACTCTGTTTCTGTAATTTGCATTCCAAGCTCTAAGTAGTCATAGAAATACCCCAGGACACTCATGAGCGCTAGGAGTACAGATATCTATTGGGGTGAAGTAGTTGAGGCACTTGAACTTCAAGGCAGAGCAGTGCAAGGTAGCTGGAGATAGAGGGGAATGAGGACTCCTGCAGTACGGGGACCCTCCTATGAAAACACTCCCTGTTCTTTGACCTAGGAAGCCTGGGGCTCTGCAGTGAACGAAAAGACTCAGTGATAGGCCAGCAAATATAAGTCACAGGGGCCTACTCTTCTGTGGCCCTGACTCTATTCCTTGTAGTCTTTATTCTCTGTTTTCCATATTTATTTACATTTCATGTTGGCAGGAGTACATCTCGGATACGCCCGCTCCCTAAAAATGAACAAAACTTGATTTCATTTACAATGATTACCAGTGAATTGAGGAGCCATTATATTATAGACTAGAACTGGTCACTAAGTGAGGTGCCCGGGGACATCTTTCCAGCTCTGTCACAGCTATAAAACTTGCAGACACAAAGAAATGTGTTGGATCCTCCGATCAGGAACTTGAGAGCCATGGACTTTCTCCTCATCAGAGCAATCCCCTAATTCATTCACTTAGCTGCATTCTCAAATTCATAAGTCGGATTTATGAAAACCATAGCAATGGCAAGAAAAGAGATTGCTTGGCAAACTCCAGCAGGCTGCCAAGGCAACCACAAACTGTTACACATTTCTTCTGAACTCTGATGACATCCTCACTGCAACGGGTAAGTGATACATCTCCTTTTGTATAAATGGCAGATGATGTTAGAGAGTGGCGGTATTTGGAGGTGGGACTTTGAGAGGTAACTGAATCATAAGGGTGAAGCCCTCATGGATTAGATTAGTGCCCTCTTAAAAAGAGGCATGAGAGAGCTCTCTCTCTTTCTCTCTCTCTTTCTCTCTCCACCATATGAGACACAGCCAGGGGACGGCCATCTGTAAATCAAGGAAGGGCCCTCACTAGGAGTCAAACTAGCCAACACCTCCATCTTGGACTTTCTAATCTCTAGAACTCTGAGAAAGAAATAATTTTTGATGAAACTACCCTGTCTATGCTATTCTGCTATAGCAGCCTGAGTAGACTAAGCCTGAGATAGCTTCTGACTAAAAAGGCTGCTGCTCTTGCTAAGGTGGGAAGCCATTCATTAAAGGAATGAGGTTCTAGTAATGGTTTGGCTCTTGTATACAACTCAGCTACCCGGGACTGAGGAAGCATGCAGTCTTAGGAGAGTTATAGACAGAACGGGCATCATTTGACTTGTCACAATTCCCTGAGCCCCTGCTATATGCCAGCTACCGTGCTTGGTGCGCCACATACATTTTCTCATTTCATTCTCTCAGCCGTGCTCTGTTGTAGGGTTAACTGTGCTCATTTTCCAGATGAGCCTCAGAGAAGATAAAGTCACTGGTCAATCGAAGTCTCTTTTTCTGTGTGACAGGGTAAGTCAGAACCCGGTGTTGTCTGATTCTGAAGCTCAGGCTGTTTTTACTAGAGATGGAGCAAAATATCCATGAAACGTCTGCCCACAAGATAGGGATGTTTGTCTGCTCAGAACTCATCCCTGCCCTTTTGAGGTTAACAACAACCAGCATTTTTTTTTTTTTTTTTTACCACATGTCCCTGGGTACCACTCTCAGATTCAGAACCCCAGGCTGCCCTGAAATTTGATCCTACCCAGTGTGGGATCTTTCATATTCTTCTGTTCTTTGGCCTCACGGTTTACATAAAGCACAACATCAATCCAGTTTACCCTGGATTGAGTTCTAAAAGAAAGCACATTACTTTACATGCATGGGGAAAGAAAGAAAGATAAGGGAGTTAGGTTTGAAACAAACTTTGCTTGTGAGAGTGCTTTGTTTTGTCACAAGGGCCTTTGTCACGTGTACTTTAAAAGAACCCAAGCAACCAAACCACTGAGATGAAGAGTGGTTATAAAGACATACGGTTTGAATCACCCCTGTTCCATAGAGTCACAGAAATAAGAGCTGAAAATGACCTGCTTGGCCATCTTGCCCTTCCGGAGCCAGTACACGGTGGCTCCCTGTAGATGAGGCTGCCTTAGTTCCATGGGGTTAGATGAGCCAAGTGTTGGGGGACTCCTCATTTCCCTCCTCCATGAGTCGGCCACCGAACAGTTCTTACTGCTTGGAAACTTTCCCAACCCCAAGCCAAAGTTTTCCTTTGCTCCATTGCATTTAATTATCCCTCCTTTATGCTGCTGGGCCTCTGACTCATTCTTTTGTCTCTAGCAGTTTCCACTCTTCCCAAAGGCCCCTAGTTTTGGGGACTGTCCCCAGTGCCCTGGCTGTTTTGAATGTTCATCAGTGCTTCACCTTCTCCAAGCTAGGGAACCTCCAGAATGAAGCCCTGAGACTGGCACACAAGAAGGCTTGGGAAGCAGTGGTGAGCCTGAGTTTTCCCCAGGTCTTTTCTTCATAACTAGTATTTCTTAAAACTTGTTATTAATATATCCTAAATGACAGAGGGGAGTGAACACATATCTCAGAAGGACCTACAGGTAGTCTGGGTTCCTTGACTTCATCTATTTTGTCTTAAATATTTTATTTATTTATTTGAGAGAGAGCACAAGTGAGGGGAAGAGCAGAGGGAAAGGGAGAAGCAGGCTCCCGTTTGAGCAGGGAGTCTGATGTGGGGCTCAATCCCAGGACCCAGAGATCATGACCTGAGCCAAAGGCAGATGCTTCACTGGTTGAGCCACATGGGTGCCCTTTAAATGTTTGTATCTTGAATGTACTGTGTTTATTTTAGGGAGAAAATATTTTAAACATTAACCAATTAAAATACCCAGCTGTACACTATCCCCCAACCTGCAACCCCAGCCATGCAAAATCCTCAAGTAAAATTGTCATTGTAGGAATGTGCTTTATGCTAAGTCTGTGGCCTCAAAAAATCTTAAACATTATAAGAACGTAAATTCCAGTGTGAGAGCATGACTCTAAGAAGTACAAAGTGCTGTCAAAGTCAAGTGAGGAGGAAGGATCTGGAATAAAGGAAGGGATGAGAGAACGTTTAACTGATAGGAAACGATCATGGTCTGTTTTCAGGTAGAGTTTGCATCCTGAACCTGTGAGAGTCAGGACAGTTATTTACCATTTATGACGTTCAGCTCATGCATTGGGAAAAATGAGGATCACAGGCTTCTTTGTGAGATTTTAAAGAGAGAGTAGTTGCAAAAACACTTAGCACAGGTTTGGCATCATTGGCAGTAGAGAAATGATACTGGCTTTTTATTTGGGGGATGGCCCTGGAGGAGAGAGAGATAAAGAGAAAAAAGCTTTTCAAGTTTCTTTCTGGGTCATTTATCTTCCTAGTGGTGTGCTCTCCAGCCCCACTCATTTGCTGGAACAGAAAATTTTCAACTCAAAGACTTGGCCCCCACGTGGTCTTGGTCTTGGGAAAATCAGGCCGTATTTTAAGGGTCCTTCCCTTACTATTGAAAAGAACTTGGAATGAGTGTTGCTGCCATTGTTGTGCTGAGGGGCGGGCCATGGGAATGTACCCACTCTCTGAGGTTCAATTCTCCTCTCCACTCTCCGCCTTCTGCTTGGGCCTTGGCCTTTCTTTCCTGAGCGCAGGCCCCTTACTTTGCTGAGAGTCCTCTGTCAGCACCACCATCTATCCAGCTGGGACTGGCATCTGCATAAGTCTCATTAACTCCTTCTCACCAAGAGATGATCTACTGCGTAGTGTTTCTGCCTCTGTTTTGTTTTATCAGCCTGTTATCTGTCTCCCTTTCATATGTTGGTAGGCCCTGACATCCGCGTGCCTCACTTACCGCTTCTCACAAATGGGGGAGCCAAGGTGATAGTCAGGTCTTTGTTCTTTGTATATTTTTAAAAAATCAAGTTCAGTATCTGTATCTGATCCCCTTCTGATTTTGATGATACTCCTCATAAGTTGAAGTGGGAAGCAGGACCTCCCCTTCTGCTAAGGACCTGAGAGGCCAGATGTTTTCCCATCGTCAGCCCTGGCAGATAATATATGGGCACCTGCCTACACTTGGTTGAACTGATGCTTCTGTGTGGGTCTCTGAATTTGGAGCCAGTGATTCAGAGTAGCAGGGAACAGGTGAGAATTTATTACAGAAGCAGAAGTGGTGGCCCTCATTGTGTGTGGACATCCGAGATGGCACCCAATCCAGGCTACTTCTATGGCAGAAATGTGGTTCGGAGTTTAGACACTTACCCTCTCTTTGCTATTCCTGCCCATTTTTTGAGCTTGTTTCTTGGGGTGTCCCATTAATTTTCTCAATTAATTCATGCCCTTCCATAAATCCTTTTATGCTTTAAGTAACCAGGGACCATTCGGTCCTTTGCATCCAAGAACCCTGACCCAACAAAATCTTTTAATCCAGGCTGGCCAACCACAGTCATAATGCTGCCATCTGCTGGACCAGTTGTTTCCCTTTTGTACCTCAGGAGAGACCATGTCTTTTAGGAAGCAGAAACTGTACTCTTCGTGGGGTGAGCACTGTGATGTGTTCCCCAGTCCTCCATCAATGGAGGACTTCTTTCCCCAGGTGCTGGGAATGCTGTTGGTAGATGACCTTCAGCTGTCAGCCCCCGTAGTGACTGCCTCATCAGTAGAGAGCCACCTTGCCAAGTCCACATCCTGGGATGGTTCCCATGCGAGAACTGATGGATGTGGCCATCTCAACCCTGCTGAGGACAAATCAGAAGGGCCATTCTAACTCCAGGGCTCCCTGTGAGGTTTGCTGAGGCTGTCACTGGCTGTGCATTGCAGCTCAACCCCTCTACTCTATCCAACCCTGCTTCTTCCAACCTTCTCCCTTTATCAGGTGTTAATCTTTATAAACTCCTTAAAAAGCCTCTTACATGTAGATCCCATCCCAGAGTCTGCTTCCTGGGAAACACTGTCTTTCAATAATTGAAGAACTGGGATAGGTTAGAGTAAGTCAAGAATATATTTGCTGAAAAATGGAGTGATTCCTTTTATAAACAGAGAGGCTCCCCTTCTCTTCCTTAAGATGGATCGCCACTTCTGTTCTGGATCCCAATCTCTTCTCACCAACTCTTGCTTCTCTGTAGACCTCACTTTACTCTCTTCCTCAAATCTCTTACATATCCGCAATCCTTAAATATGGGAGTACCTCAGGGTTTCATCCCTGGCCATCTTTTCTAGATGGTATCAACCACCAGCGTGAGTTGTCAGCTTCAAAGTCAATTGACAAGTCTGTTTTTTATGTCCCCAACATCTACAACGGTGCTTGGCACTTATTAGTCACTCAATAAATACTCCTATTATTGACTGCAAGTTCATATCCTTTACATTTCTCTGTTGGGGAAAAGAAAGCTAACCTAGTAGCAGCATGGAAAAATTTTGAAGAAAAGAAGGTTTATGTTAAGCTTCCGAGGTGACCTGGGTTTTCTTTGCTTTTTTATTTTTTTTAAGACTTAATTTAAATTTTTTTTTTTTTTTTTTTTTTTTTTTTTTTTACTTATTTGAGAGAGAGAGAGAATCTGTAAGCAGAGGGAGAGGCAGAAGGGAAAGGAGAGGAAGAGAGAAAGAACCTCAAGCAAACTCTATACTGAGCACAGAGCCCAACGCAGGGCTAGATCTCACAATCCTGAGATCATGACCTGAAACCAAGAAGAGTTGGCCGCTTAACCAACTGAGCCACCTAAGCACCTTTTCTTTTTTTTTTTTTCTTTCTTGGTATAGTCTCACATTTCTTTTCTTTGAGCCTTTCTTTGGTCATCTTATCACCCTCTAACTTTTATTGTTTATTCACATTACAGTGCTCATAATCAGTGTGACTAAAGTGCTATTCTCAAAGGGAAAATACTGTTTTAGCAGATACCAGTAATAGAAATTAGAAAGGTACTGGATAATAATCATAGTTATCCTTAAGTTAATTGTGCTTATTTTGTTTGGTTTTGCAAAGGAGAATGACCTCCACTCTCTCATTTGATGTCTACAATGCTATGAGGTCATTCTTACGCTTTCCATTTCATAGTTGATGAAATTGACACTCAGAGAACAAAACTTTTCTAACCCAAATTACACAACCAGCAAATGGAGGATCAGGAATCAAATTCTTGTGTTTCATTCCAAATTGCATGCTCTATTTTTTATATTATGTCATTGAAGCAAAAACCTAGAATTGCAGGCACATTTGGGGTGCCAGGTAGGGGAAGACTGGTCAGGTTCTAGCATATTCCATGGCTCAGTAAAATCTGTCTTGTTTACCAAATCTGAAACCTAGTTCCTTTATGTGATACCTCGTGGAAGACTAAGGCTTCTCAGCCCTACTATCTAGCTGTATACAGGCTTTTCTGGAAAAAAAAAAAAAAAAATCCTGGATGAAATAGAAGTCTACCTTCATGTGGAGGATACACCCAGTTCATAGGATTTAGGGACATTTGTCATGGACATCAAAGTATTAATTAAGGTAGAAAAAACAAAACTAAATAATAGAGCGTAGGTGTGTCATCTGTACTGATACAAATTTGACAATTTTACTCAACTTCCATGGGAGCAAAAGCACGATAATGAAGCTATTTCTTTAAAATTGGAGGAGAGAAGAGTATGTCCTTCTTGGGAGAAGAACCAGGTTGCACCCTGATGGTGATCTGGCCCCAGGCTCAAAACGATTTATGTCTCCCCAGGGCCTGGTCTTACCCACAGAGCTCTTGGTTCCAGAATACCAGCTGTGACTATGCTATACTTTTCATTTGGAAACAAATCTTCCTTTCCAGTTTTCCAAGCCTTTCTGTCTAACCATGTTCTTGGCAAACTATTTGATCGCAGCTCAGAGATTTTAACCTGCCTGAAAAATACTGTGGATGGATTTTCCAGGAATGCTAACCTAGACTTGAAAACAATGTTTGATCTTAAGTAATAGTTTCTTTTTTCTCTTTACTCACTGTCATGCACAAAATATACCTCAATAGGCTGCTGACTCTGTGTGTGCATGTGTGTGTGTGTGTGTGTGTGTATGTGTTTGGGCCCTGGAAAAGCAATTTCAACTTACTGATGAAGGAGAGAAGTGCCTGAAAGGATTTGCCCTGGTCTGATTGTTCACATATGGGATAGGCAAATTCATTATTGATAATGTGGAAGAGTTGGCAAAAGATGAGGCGAGAAAATGTCAGTATAGGCTCCTTGTGAGGAGGTCTAGGTACTACTTCTTAAACATCCGTACCCCCTGCTCTCTGTTACTCATCTGAAAGTCACCCTTACCCAGATTTTTAACCATTTCAGTGGAGATTTCTATTACTCTTTCCACTTCCTTACTGTTTAAAAAAATTTATTTGACAGAGAGAGAGAGAGAGAGAATGCCTGCATGTGCGCAGGCCAATGAGAACTGCAGGGGGAGGGCAGAGGTAGAGCGGGTCTTAAGCAGACTCCTCACGGAGCACGGAGCCTAGCGGGGCTCAATCTCACCACCCTGAGATCATGACCTGAGCCAAAACCAAGAGTCGGACTCTTAACTGACTGCACCACCCAGACACCCCCTACTTTTTTATAGCCAATTCTTCTTGAGTGCTCATCACCTGTTAGGCATTGTGTTAAGTGATTTAGGGAGGTCACTGCCAAAGCCATACAACCCCAGGAGATGGGTATTCATTGTCATCTCTACCTACAAATGATGATGTGAAGTATGCGTGGGTTAAAAAACGTGTCCAACATCCCAGAACTAGAAAGAAGCAAAGGCTGTATTTAAACCCAGGAGTGTCTGACTCCAGAGACTCCATTCATCTCATTAAACCAAACTGTCTCCACCTAGAAGCTGCCGAAGGTGCTTGCATGCCGAGAAGTTGCCAAACCGTCTCCAGGTTCCAGCCTCCCCGGCGTGGCCTCCAAGCCTTCTGGGAGAGCTTGGTAGGTGTCTGTGTGCTTTTCAGACCAAACGTGGGGTGAAACTTAGTAACCTGGGAAGCCAAAGAGAAGATGAGTTTAACAAACACAGACTTTCCCTCCCACAGAACGGTGTTGCTGGCCGAGGGCTGTGATGTTTATTAGCAGTGGAGACAAGGACCTGCCCTGCTGAGGAGTTTTATGACATACCAAGAACTCTGTCTGTGGCCTTTCCTACTTCTGAGAAAAACAAATGCCAGGAAACAGGATTTGAGTGAGTAAAATATAAAATTGGTGTAGAGCACATCCCGGCTGGTGTAATGCCCTCTGAGGATATCAGCCCTAAGAAAAACCATCACAATCTTTATGGTTCAGGTTTTGGTTCTTTTTCACTTCCTTCTTCAGTTCTGGTTTTGTTTCTTCATTGCTTCCCCTGCGCGGGACACGTCCTTTAAGATGCTTTAGAGAGACACCTGGGTGGCTCAGCTGTTAGGGCATCTGCCTTCGGCCCAGGGCATGATCCTGGGATCCCGGGATCGAGTCCCACATCAGGCTCCCTGCATGGGGCCTGCTTCTTTCTCTGCCTGTGTCTCTGCCTCTCTCTCTGTGTGTGTGTGTGTGTGTGTGTGTGTGTGTCTCTCATGGATAAATGAATAAAATCTTAAAAAAAAAAGATGCTTTAGAAAATGCCAGATTCTCTAACATTATGGGGGGAATTACAACTTTGATGTTTTTAAAAGATAAGGCCCATATAGATGGTATGTATTGGGGGGACGGGGGGGTTGCTTTTTAGGATGTTTTCAGTTGCACACAGCAGGAAAAGAAACCCAAGTTGTTGTCATCATAAAGAAAATGTATTAATTTAAGTGACTGTAAAGTTCAGTGTTAGTGTGGACTTCAGGCTGGGTTTGATCCAGTGGCTCAATGATGGAACCAAGGCATTAGTTTCTTTTTATTGTTCTGCTTTGCCTTCCAAGGGCTTAACATCATTATAAAGTTGTCTTATGGTTTAAACTGGATGCTGGCAGCAATGCAAGCCAAATGTCTTCTTGTTTACATCTGGGAAAGAAAGAGGGAATCTCCTCTCCACTATCTACCCGAAGTCCTTTGCTTAACTATGATTAAGTTACACATGAGTACATCCACAAACCAGCCATGGTTGCCACGTGAACTGGAAGAGGTTGGCTCCACCAGCTCCAGGAATGAGTCCAGACTGACTTAAGTAGTGAATATAATCTCATCTCCCTTCCTGTGGCAATTGGTTCAGAACTGGATGTGTAGCTGGTGCCTAAACCATGTGGGAAATGGTATTCTTTGGCAATAGTGAGTGTTTCTTAGTAAATGGGGGCAAGTCCAATGGATGCTAAGCATGCAGCTCCACTGTCTACTTTAGGAGGCAGGAGCAAAATATAGTCAACCAGTCAGCACTATTTAATTTTTTGGTCATTGACAGAAATTCTTACATATAAGAAAATTGGTTACACTATTTTAAACAACCTTAATCCTATTTGCATGCTGATTCTGCCTCTACTTAACTAAATAGATTATAAATTCTTAGTTCACCGTCCATGCAGAATTGAGGCAGATAATATAAGCTAATAGAGTCACTATTTTTGGCCAAAAAAGGGTTCAGGAACAGCTCTAGCTTTGGAGTTGTCTTGTTTTTCCTTAAAATTTTTCTCATTAAACTTCTCTATAAAATTATATGTACACATAAAACGACAAGAAAATGTTCACACCACATTCACTGCATTCATAAATGCAAAATTACATAAAGCAAATGTTAAACTTTTATCCGAGAGATAATTAATATTAACACTTTAATATGTGAGGACAGCTTACAGTGGTTGAGCATCTGCCTTCGGATCAGGGTGTGATCTTGGGGTCCTGGGATCGAGTCCTGCATCAGGCTTCCTAGAGGGAGCCTGCTTCTCCCTCTGCCTATGTCTCTGCCTCTCTCTGTGTGTGTCTCTCATGAATAAATAAAATCTTTAAAAAATCTTTAATATGCATTTTCCATGTTTGTTTCCCACAAAGAGCATAGACACATGTATAGACTTGTTTTGGCTGTGTTTTTTAATAAAAAATGAAATTATATCATGCATATTACAAATATCTTTTCTCACTAAACAATACATAACTGATATATTTCCATATCAATAGCTGTAGATATAACTTATTTTTTCAGTAGATTCATATTTGGAATATGTACTACAAAATTTATCCAACTATTATGTTATGCTGTTCTATTATTCATGGACATTCAAGTTATTTGCATTTATTTGCTACAGGAAGCAATGTGATTTCACTTCTTTTAACTCAGAGTGTAAATTATATTTCAATAAAGCTGTTATAAAGTTTATGTGTGTGTGTGTTTTCTATCAATGAATCTATCCTCAGAGCTTGATCCTGTGCTTGACCCATGGTATCAATTAAATAAATGTTTGTTCACTTAATTTCCCTTTGTAACATGGATTTAAAACATTAAGCAAAGCAAAGTGGGTGGCTCATAAGAAGCACAGTTCAAGGCATTTATATATCTTCAGATTCTTTTATATTAAAGATTTAATTTATTTATTTGAGAGAGAAAGAGAAAGAAAGAACAGGGGGAACTGGAGGGGCAGAGGGACAAGCCTCCTTACTGAGCATGGAGCCCAATGCAGGGCTTGATTCCAGGACCCTGGTATCATGACCTGAGCTGAAGGCAGATGTTTGACCAACTGAACCACCCAGGCACCTCACACATCTTCAAATTCTTTTTTTTTTTTTTTTAAGATTTTATTTATTTATGAGACACACACACACACACACACACACACACAGAGGGTGGAGGGTAGAGACACAGGCAGAGGGAGAAGCAGGCTCCATGCAGGGAGCCGGACATGGGACTCGATCCCAGGTCTCCAGGATCAGGCCCTGGGCTGAAGGTGGCGCTAAACTGCTGAGCCACCCGGGCTGCCCACATCTTCAAATTCTTAACACCACTTTTATCAGTCAAGTTTTGGCAGGAAACAGATTTAAACAAAGTAATTGAGGTGTTAAATGAATGGACTAATTATGAGGGTAAGGGTTGGGAAACCAGTTTCAGAAGAGTGAGGTAGCCCAGAGCTAGCAGGAACTCTTACCTGACCTCTGAGCCTGAAGGTGAAGGAGTGGGAGCCAATACTGGAATCCGGAGAAGGGGCTACACCTGGAAGAGAAGGCTGACTGTCTGAACAGTGAAGTGGCTTCAGCAGAGGAATCTGGCCCCTACCTACCCATGGCCTGCTGGGAAAGAGTTCTAGGGGGATAACTATCCCAACCTCGTTCTTTGTCCTTTCATCCTCTGCTGCTGCTTCCCATTGGCCCATACTAACTGGAGAGAAAGGACACTCAAAGATGCTGTTGACAAAGTCAGCCTTTCTGGCCCCTGAGCAAGATGCAACAGTATAGAGCATAAAGCATGTAGTACCATATGGTGTACCTCTTAGAGTTCAGGAGTTGAGTGAAAAATGTAAATGTTACTTTCAGGTATAATTTTATACACACAGGACTAGAGTAATTTGCAATGCTGTTTTCCAGCAAAGACACCACTTCTTTTTTTAACTCTTTATTTTTACCATCAACATTTGCAATAAGAACAAATAAAAAAATTACAAACTCATCGGTATGGAGTCATATCTCTGCTTCACAGTGACTTGCAAAGGGAGGATTGGTAGATCTGCTTCTGAAATTCCTTTCTCATTAGCATCATTATACCCAGATGGACTAGAAAACAAGTTATCCCAGAAAAGAACTCCATCCTAGCTTGGTGGGACTGATGATGAGTGACATTGTATGATTCGATTATTATCTCAGCAAGCACACTCTGTGACAGAATTTGTACCAGATTCCAGGAAGAATACGAAGAGGAATTAGACACAGTCCTCAAGGAGCTCATTATCTCCTGGAAGAGAGAGGCAGGTAAGTAGATGTTTGCAGAGTACCGCGTAAATTGAGTGCTGGAGCCATGAATGGTCAGTAGAGTATAAGGATTATGTGCTTGTGTTTGAAATATGGTCCATCACCTACCATGTCTGTGACCTTTAGCAAGTCACTTTACATCATATGTATAAGAATAAAAACTGTGGCAGATTACAGTTTCTCAAAACGGCACAACAATAATTCCCATCCTACATGCAACATGACCTTGCTATCTTAGCCCTCCAACAAAGGGTAGAATTAAGTTTTCTTCCCTTTGAATCTGAGGGTGTTTGGGGACTGCTTTGACCAACAGAATAAGGTAGGAGTAACACTGCCAGTTCTGACCCACATTCATCTGGTCTGGCAAATTTTATGTCTAGCGTTTTGGAACACGGTGTGATTGCAGTCAATGACGAACACGGAGTTCATGTTAACCACCTGGCTAACCTCAGTAGAGTCCAAATCTATAAAACACTAAGGTTGGATAAGGTTGATAATAGAATGCAAAAATATAGGCGTGTAAGACAGAAGGAGTTAGGGGTTTGATGGTTAGAGATAGTTGCTCTGCCACAACACCTCCCAGAGCAGCAAACAAAGGTGCTACCTTCTAAATACTTAGTGGACAATGCAAAGTAAGTCCACATTATGTTCAGACTTTAAGATAGATGTGCAATTAAGGTGGTTGCAATTTTCAATGGATTTGTTGTTCCTATTGCTAATTGACATTCTCACTATTTGTTACTTTGGAAAACTCAATCTCCCTGGGCTTTAGTTTTGTACCGATAAAATTGGAATAATGTTAGAACCTATCTCACAGGATGATTGTGAAAATTAATGAAACATTGTATGTTGTGGCTTAGCAGAGTGCTTACCTGACAGAAATCAGTCAACACAGCTTTGCCAATTGCTATAGACTGAATATTTGTGTCCCCTCAATATTCAGATGTTGAAACCTAATCCCCAGTGTATTCGTAGTGAGGCCTTTGGGAGGTGATTAAGTTATGAGGATGGAGCTCTTATGAATGGGATTAATATCCTTATAAAAGAGACCACAGAGAGCTTCCTAGGTCCTTCTACCCTGTGAGGACACAGTAAGAGGGATATCTATGAACTGGGAAGCAGTTTCCCACCAGATCCTGAATATGCCAGGGCCCTGATGTTGGACTTCCCAGATTCCAGAATTGTTGTTTATAAGCCACTGAGTCCATGATATTTTGTTATGACAGCATGAATGGATTCAGGTACCAATTGAGGGTGTTAATATAATTACTGTTGATAGACATTAAATTAGTTGTCCAGGGGAGGTCAGGCTAATTTTGTAAACTTCCAGTTTAAAGGATTTCAGCATCAAAATATTCATTCAAGATAGTTCCCACTTATTTTTGGGACTATGGCACTCCCACCTCTTTAATGCAGGAGGTTTTAGTTACCTCCGAGATGTGAGTTAGGAAAAAATTGGCTCCTAAAGGATATTTTTATCTTTGCCTACTCAGAGGTCTGCCAATGACTGAGTTGAGTCCTAGAGAGGTGATTCATTCTGGAATTCTTTAGAAGGTCAGTTCAGCTACCCCAACCACTTAAATAATCTAGGATATTTACCTAAATTCTGAACTTCAGTTTACTTATTTGTAGAATGAGGGTATAATAGGTTTAGGAAGGTTACACAAGACTACCTATGCAAAGCACCTAGTATACTGCCTGCCAGAAGGTGGTCCAAGCATATTAGTTTCTGTTCTCCTTGTTCTCATTCCCAACACTGTGAGTATTCACTGTAAACAGCTCACAACTGCCTGCCCTCTTCCCAGGCAAGGAAAGCCCCCCAGACCAGAAGGGTACATTCCACTGGAGCCAATGACTGAAGGATATAAGAGTACAAAAGGTTGACCTTAGCCTAAATGTGGGATTACTCTGAGATGCAATTTATGTTCCAGGGGACCACCATGGTTAAGCCAAGACTAGACCTTATCTCAATATTCTTTCTTCTTTCCTTGCTTCCTTAGAGATTCTTCCTGAAGATTGCTTTTTTTATAAATCACATTTATTGGCCACCCCAATTCCTGCTTCTAGAGATCCAAACCTTAGATACTTAATGAAGGGCCCAAGATAAAATAATTATCTTTAAAATCTTTTGACAACAATTCCTGCAGAAACTACCTAAATGTCTTTTTCTATCTTGAGTCAACTCAGAATTCCTCCATTCTGCTATGGCCCCAGGGAACTTGCTTGATTACCAGGGACCTTTCACCTAAAGGAAGTCGGTTTAAAGGACTGACCTCTGCAGGTTTGACACCTCTGTGACCCTCTGTGAATGCCATTTTACTTCTACCCTCCTATAGTTTGTCAGGAAACTGGAGGTTATCTGGAACCCAGGAAGAATGTGTAAGATTTCGCGATGTGGATGAGCCTGTTTTTGAAATTGGTAGGCTTCTAGAAGCAAGTATTTTCAGACTAAACTCGCTGTTACATTTGCATAGATTTTCCTTTCTTTTTTTCTTTGGTTTCTCATAAAGTAACTTCTTGAGGCTGGTAACTTGAAGAGGAATGAAGAATTTTGTGAGAAAACATTGGATTTAAAAACCGTTCCATGTGGTACAAAATATGTCTTAGACATTCAGTAGGAAAAAGTGTGGACTTAATCATAATAGTATGATTTGGAAAGTTTCTATCAAGAGAAAACTGGGGATTCTGAGGCATACCCTTAAATGTTGATGTGCAAAGATTGTTCTTACAAGGGAACTTCAGAGGAGAGAATAGGTTGACTAAAAGAGGGTTGATGGTGGTGGGGAAATGGCATAGGATGGAGGGGTATAGAAAAAGGCTGAAGTAATCACTATGGACATTTAATAAGGAATTAGCTATTGATGGGTACAAATGTTATCAATAATCAGGCAACATCTAGTACAGCTCTGGTGGTAGGAATTTAGTAGAGCCAAATTCATTCATTCCATCATGTATGTGTTCAATACAATTAAGTGCCTTCTATGTACTGGGTACACAAAGACCAATAAGACTTCTCCATAGTTTCTGCACTCAAAAGCTAGCTATAAGAACGGAGCCTAGCTTATTCCACTTACCATAAAGTCCTCAATGTTCATCCATGTTATTGCATATGGCAGGACATCCTTCTTTTTTATGGCTGAATAACTGCCCCCTCCATTTTCTTTATCCATTCATCCATCAATGGATTTAGCTTCTTTCAAATTACATGAGGTATCTAAAAATAGTCAAACTCATAGAAGCACAAAGAAGAATGGTGGTTGCCAGGGGTTGGAGGCAGAGGAAATGGAGAGTTTTTGTTCAATGAACAAAAGTTTCAGTAATGCAAGATGAACAAGTTCTGGAGATCTGCTGTACATCGTTGTGCTTATGGATAACAATACTGTACTATACACTTAAAGATTTAAGAGGGTAGATCTCATATTTTGTGTTCTTACCACAATTTTCTTAAAAAAAAAAAAAAAAAGAATGAAGCCCAGGAGCATCTTGATTTTGAATTTAACAGGAAAGAGAAATGAAAATTTGAGGGAATAAGGATTTTAAGGTTCTAGAGAGAGGCCAGGTCGGGAGACCAGGGAAGCCACAAAAACGGTTAAAATATGGGAAAAGAGGAAGAAGCAAGTGCCTATTGTCACACTGAGCACAGAGCAGAAAGAGCTGTCAAGATGGGACAGTAGGGACAGAGAGGGCAATTTCGCAGTTTGCAATCCTTAAAATGGATAATTAAAGTTTAGGAAGCCCCTCCTTTTGGGCATATATATTTTCTCCAGTCTTTTCTTTTTCTATCCCATACATCCAAAATTCTGTATGAGTTCACCAATTTTTCTCCCTCCCCTGCCCAGTGAGAGATTGTTTTATCCTGGTCAATCTGATTCTTTTTTAAAGGCATACTTATGAAAATAAGAAGAGACAGAGACAGGATGGGAGGAGTGGAAGGAAATGGAAAACAGAAATTCTTTGGGTTCTCCTTTATGTGGAGAATTTGAAGGATACGACAGGCAGAGAGTGAAACTCAAAAGCAAATTATCAGGGAAACTAGGCCAACCTGCATATTAAAGAGCTAAGAGAGACATGGGAAGGAGAAAAAAAATCTGGCAAAATGGCAGAAAGAGGGAGAGAGAAAGAGGGAGGGAGAGTCCCCCTTTTGCAATAGTTATAGGATGGAGAATAAAAAAGGGGAAACGTGACTTAAAAAAAATTTTGCCTTGCATTGTTGACTAAATTTTCTGTAAGAGATGGATTCACTGAATTATATTAGCAATAGTTTTCATAACCGAACTGTTGCTTTGATTACTGAATTTAGTTGAGACTGGATCATATTGAGATTTATTCAAAATGCAGAAAATCTATCATTGAATATAACTTCAAATCGACCCAGTGGGGATCAAATATTAATTATAATCATCTCCCAATTTGCATGTGCAAACTAGCAGTAACTGCTATTAATGGATTTGCCCATGTCACAATATTAGTAAGTGATAGACTCAAGGATTAAACTCAGATTTGTTGGATCCGTAGGCTCTGAGTTTTCCACCATTTAAAAATGGAATGACTCAAAAAGAGAATTTATTTCAAGGAATAATAGCCTTGTATAGGTGTGACTACAATGGAGTAGCACGTAGTCACCAAAATTAGAAGAAATGGACAAATGTCAAGCCTGCAGATGTGTAGATGGTGATATTTTGGCAGATAATGGGGCAACAAAGAAATCATAAGTCAGATTTACAGAGCATTTATTCAAATCTCATCTCACTATCACCACATACTCAATAAATATTTATCCCTTAATGAAAATGAGTTAAAATCCTGGGGTCGATAGATACCCACGAGGAAGAGAATGGTTCATGAAGATGGCATGGGTTTACCAATGAGGGGATTGTTAAGCAGTGGTAGGGCAGTAGCAGAATGATCTACCCCTCTATGAAATAAATGGGGTAGAAGATAGGTCAAAGAGAGAAGCCATATATATATGTTTTTTTTTTTTTTTGACAGTACACATCTTGAGATAATTTCTCTGAATCATCCCTTTTTAAAAAAGATTTTATTTATTTATTAATGAGAGAGAGAGAGAGAGAGAGAGGAAGAGACATAGGCAGAGGGAGAAGCAGGCTCCCTCAGGGAGCCTGATGTGGGGCTCAATCCCAGGACCCCAGGATCACAACCTGAGCCAAAGACAGATGTTCAACCACTGAGCCACCCAGTTGCCCCTTCTCTGAATCTTCCAAACTTTCTGTAATGATGTTATATTCTTTTTTGACTTTTATTTTTTTATTTTTATTTCTTTAGAGAGAGAGACAGAGACAGAGTTTTAAGCAGGCTCCATGCTCAGTGGTGCAGCCCAACACCAGGCTTGAGTTCACAACCCTGAGGTCATGACCTGAGCCACTTAATGGATTGAGACATCCAGGTGCATGTATTTTTTGACTTTTAAAAACTATCTTTAAGATGAAAGCTATCACATGAGTTCCAGAAGCCAAGTCTTAATTCTGTTATTTCTTAAGTGTGTGACCTTTGACAAGTTACCTAACTATTGGCAGTTTGGGTTTCTTGATCTATAAAATAAAACTTATGATAGTACATCCTATTAAGATCAGTATGTGGTATTTATTATCTCATTTACATAAACTATGTGTATAAGACTTTGTAAATGTAAACTAAAAAACATTCTACAAATGCTAGTTTTACTAATAATGAGAGAACTTTTGTGTTCATATAATATTGTAAATAGTTTTCCTATTTCATAATTCTCGCACTTAGTCTGTCTAATGCACAAAATTCTACCAAACTGATGTATCATAAGTAATTTAGGTTGTGAAATTCAGTGATGACTTAGGGCACCAAGGAAGTGTTGCCATCAGGTATGAACATAGTTCTCTCTGACCTCAAAACTATGCCATTAATACAATATTGCCTAAAAAGGGAAATGACTGTGCTGTAGTTACCCAAAAGCTCTATCTCTGAAGCATAAGGAACACAAAGGAGGAAAGGTAACTCTGCAAGGATAGAGCATAAATCTAAAACTGCCAATGTCCTCAGCTAGGAAAGAAAGAAAGTGTTTGTGTGTGTTGGGTGTGAGAAAGGATAAAAAGTATAAAAATAAGTTTTGCCTGGCCCAGCTGACTGAGGGACAAGGGACAAAGAGCAGACCTCATTTTGGAATCAAGGCTTCAGTACATTTGCAGCTCAAGGTTGAGCAAGCCACCCCTTAGACAAATAAGGGGATGCTGGCTTATTCACACCAGGGCTGCTGGAGAGAGCCATGTGCTCACCTGGGTTGTACGGTCGGTGATGTGGAACACCTTTGAAATAACATTTGTTCCCTTTCAACTGTTATATACTGTTATTCTTAGGAGTTGGTTTTTTTTTTTTTTCCTCCCAAAATGCCACAGCCTTGAGTCTTACTCCTTAATCATAAAGACTAACTTGGAAGTGGAATAACACAGATTGCTATTACAGATTCAATATGAAGCAATTGTAAAAAAAAAAAAAAAAAAAAAAAAACTTCAGCTCTTTGAGGAAACTGATCTTCGAACTTGGTCTGTTCTCCAAAAAGAAAGAAAAACGTCATTTCCTCGGGAAAGTTGGATTTATTTTCCTTCTCCAGATTGTGTGTAGAAGCTGTGGGCCAACCTTTCACTCACCAAACACCCAATGTTACTGGAGTGGGATGCCCAGAGCTGCAGTAGCGGGAATGTGTTAGCTTGCTCTCTTTCTTCCTTACCATCCTCCAACATGTCCCCAGCTCCACACTCTTGCCTACTGGGCCAGCCTGTATGGAGGCCGAGGTCCAGCCATCTTGGTCACTTCCATGGGACAGTGGTTCAAGCGATCAGCAACATTGATTTAGTTAGTGCCCATTGAATGCAGAGTGCTCTGTTGGGCTTACCATGGCATGCGGGAGTAAACCAAAGAAGATCATTAAGGTGTACTAAGGATAGAAAAATAAATAAAATACCAACCCTGTTCTTTTTTTTTTTTTTAACCATCCCTGATCTTAGGGAGCATACAGTCTGTTCAGGAGATTATGTAGCCGAATGCCTACACAGAGACCAGGCAGGTAAGGTCAGTGAGGGAAGAAAGTCATGTGGGGACTCTGGGATTTTGGAGAACAATTCCTCTATGTAAAGGGGTATCCACAGCTCAACCCCAGAAAATTATTGCTATTCAGAAGGTTGGAACAGTGTGGTCTGCTGTTTTAAGAAATACTAAAAATCCAATTTCTACAAAAAATTATGGAAAATCTCCAGATTTTTAATGTTGTCAACTAATCTAAAGTGTTATTTTAAAGTATTGTTTGGGTAAAAATAAAAAATATATATGGGTTGGATACAGTGTGTAGGAGATCATTTTGTGACTGCCAACGGGAGACAGATAAGAAGGATAGTGATTCTTTGCTATCCTGCCTACTGCTGTCTTGCAGTGTTTTTTTTTTAAAGATTTATTTATTTATTTATTTATTTATTTATTTATTTATTTATTTATTTATGAAAGACACACAGAGAAAGAGAGAGGCAGAGAGACACAGGCAGAGGGAGAAGCGGGCTCCCTGCCTGGAGTGGGACTCGATCCTGGGACTCAGGGATCACGCCCTGGGCTGAAGGTGGGCACTAAACTGCTGAGCCACCCAGGGATCCCATTTGCAGTGTTTTTGTTTTTGTTTTTGTTTTTGTTTTTCCATCTTGCAGTGTTTTCAATAAACTTTTATCTCTTAAAAAAGAAGAAGAAGAAGAAGAAGAAGAAGAAGAAGAAGAAGAAGAAGAAGAAGAAGAAGAAGAAGAAGAAGAAGAAGAAGGTGATCCTATACCAGTTTGATGGCGTTAGGATAGGGAAGTTTCAGATGCTATGCGAGCAGAGGCAGGCACTAATCCTGATACAGGAAGTCAAGACAGGCCTTCCAGAGGAGATGGCGTGAGTGTGAACTGTGTCTGCAGAGTCCTGGCTGGTTAGAAGGAAGTGTAGTGGGTTGAGTTCTTGACTAAGGAGACTGCACGTCCAAAGGCAGGGACATGCACAAGGCGGGATCTGCTTAGGCATCTGGATGTGAGTTCCAGGAAACGAAGGCTGCATACAAGTTAGGGAGTTCTGACGAATGAAGCTTGAGAACTAAGCTGGTGCCAGATCACAAAGGGCTTTGAACATCCTGCTAAGGATTTTGCACTTTATTCCGCAGAGTTAGGGTTTTTTGAGCAAGTTTAAGCAGAGGATTAGCATAATCAGATTTGTGGTTTAGAAAGACTATGCTGATGGAGAAAAGGCAAAAGTGGGTAAGTTCCGTGTTTCTTCAGAGGCTCTTTCAGTGATTTGAGTGAGACATAATGAATCATACCAGTGAAAACAAAATATAGAAGAGAGACTCAAATGATATTTTAGCAGGTAGCCTCAGTGGGGCTTGAGGAGAAAGGAAACGAGAGTGAGGAGATCCCAGAGAATCTTGGGTTTGTCTTGGGGGACTGAACTGATGGTGCTGAAAGAAGGGAGGAGGTACAAAAGAGGTAGATTTATGTTTGAAGCTCAGGGGTTCAGTTTCAGACAGGCTGAGTTTTGAGGTGGACAGGCAGAGATTCGCAACGGCAGGGTGTTCTGGAGGACCTGGCTGGAGGAGTGAGCTCCAGGTGGGAGGTATAGATTTTGATTAATCCAGGCAGTGGAGGGAGGACGTGAGATCACTCAGAGTACTTGGTGAACGCAGAAGCTGGGGATGGTAGGTCAAAGTGGAGGCAGGTAAAAGAAGTAGCCATCGAAGTAGTGGGGAGACCTGGAGAGGAGCTCTGCTAACCCACCACAGAGAGACGTAAGGAGGAAGCTCCACGTGGAGCCAAATGCTGTTGAAAGGCTAACATATGGAGGATGATAAATATTTGTCTATTGGATTTAGCCTCAGGATGGTCATAGTTGATCTTGGCCCTGGCAACTTTGGGGATGGTGGGGGAAGAAGCTGGCTGAACATTGAGGAAAGTGAATGGAGGTGAGGAAGTGGAACAGGGCGTCCTGAATGCCCTTTAAAAGGTAGTTTGGCAATAAATTGGATGAGAGATAAAGGCTGATAATGGAAGGACTGACTATGCGTGGTAAAGGGAGGGATGTTTAAATTTGGAAGAGGCTTAGAAATGCTGATGTGCTGGTGTGCTGACAAAATGCTAATTGGGATGAGGGGGCTCAACTACTGAAAAGAGGAGGAAGACTGACACAGTGAGTGGCACAAGACAGGTGACCCCGTGGCCCTGGAACTTGTTTTATCCACTGTCTCTTGTCCTTCTGTGTTCCTACACACCCCTACCCCGGGCCTTGGTCATCTTGTTTTGTGCTTTTCTTTCAGCTCCTGCTTCTTGCCCACTTTGTTCTTTGTTCTTTTTTTTTTTTTTTAAGATTTTATTTATTTTATTCATGAGAGACACACACACACAGAGACAGAGAGAGGCAGAGACACAGGCAGAGGGAGAAGCAGGCTCCATGCAGGGAGCCCGACGTGGTACTCGATCCCAGGTTTCCAGGATCACAACCTGGGTCAAAGGCAGTGCTAAACTGCTGAGCCACCCCGGCTGCTCCCCACTTTGTTCTTATGACATATTTGCTAGCATCTTTAGACAACTTCTCTGGTTGTGGGGAATCTAGGAGTGGCTTCTCAAGGACCAGGGGCGGCCAGACACCACTCTTACATTTCCATACACAGGGCTGCTACTTAGGAAATATGAACAAATAGAATCTATACAAAGTTGATTTTGGGGGTACCCAGGGGGTGCTCCGTCAGCTAAATGTCCGACTCTTGATTTCGGCTCAGGTCATGGGCTCAGGGTGGTGGATCAAGCCCCCTGTCAGGCTCTGTGCTGGGGATGAGCCTGCCTAAGACTCTTTTTCTCTTTCCCGCTGCCCCTCCCCCACTCACACTCTCTCTCTTAAAAAAAAAGTTGATTTTCTTTTCCTTTAACATAAGAATACTAATAAATAGGCCACAGGGATGAAAAATACAGCAGAGGGAATATAGTCAACAATATTGTAATAATGTACAATGACTGATGGCTATTACACTTAGTGTGGTGAGCGCTGTGTAATGCATGGAATTGTTGAATCACTATATTGTACACCTGAAACTAATGTAACATTGTATGTCAACTATATTTCAATAAAAATTAAAAAAAAAATACTAAGAATTTTCTATTTTTCCCAGAAGTAAAAAGTCAATACATGCAGTGGGTGGTCTGGTCTTAGGCCACTGATAACCTGGCAAGGGTAGAGGTAAATGTGTGCCTTGGCTACTATTATCATTTTAATTAAATTGAAAATTGAAGAGTAAATTTTGTGTCCCACTTTCTAAGTGATCAGTGTTCTCTAAAGGAAGAAGAAAGCAGAGAAGCTCATGATTTGGTCAGGTATTGAGAACTAAATCAACAATATCCATCATGACTTTTTATAGCTGGTGTTCACATAGCTCAGAAACTCTTTTTAGGTTGACTTTATGCTAAAAATGTCAAGTGCTGCAAATGCCAAAACCCCTGTCATTTTCCACCCCCAACATCTACCTCCAGCCTAACTCAGGCTGGATACTGAAATCTTAATGAAACTTATCAAAGTGTGGCCCCGAAAGCCCAGGCAAAATGAAGAAGGCATCCATGCCAAGAAGTAGTATTGTAGCCTAATTGGGTGGAGGAATGTATCCATGCAAGGGCCAGAGTAAGAAGGACATCCCAAGGTGGAGTGACCTATGGGGACTCAGGGTGAGAGTGGCACCCACTTGGATGAGGGCAGCCTAGTGTGGGAAGTCAGAATCCAAATGGGATGAGGAGAATGTCTGCATGGGAGTATATCCTGGTAGGGAATGTCAATGCCTCAGTGGATAGGAGGTCCTCTATCTGAGGGAGGGGTTGCTGAGAAGATGGAAGATTTATGATGTAAAATGGGGTTAATTATGTCAATAAATATACTAAAGATAATGGGAGCAACACTTCTCTCTATCAGAAAAAGGAGTTACAAATATGGAAAGGAATAATACCCAAATTAACTTGATGGTGTCGAACTGGACTTGGAAGTAAAATTGTGAACTCATGGTATTCAATATATAGGTATATAGAAATACAATGGTTGTATGTGTGTTTATATGTGTGTGTGTGTCCCTTCCCCATTTCTGTTCACTGAGAGGTCCTGGGAATAGGGACATCCCTATAGCAGGATGCATACCTAGCACTCATATCTTGGCTTCTAAATTTTGTTCTCCACTAAAAAGAAGCAGGGCTCTGCAGAGGAATGGCTGATTCGAAGTCTGGGGCCGGGAAAATGCAACATGAGCCTAGAACATCTTCTGTAAGAAAGCAAGGGAATGGTGAAACAGGGATGGAGACTCATGAAAGAAAGGAACAGCCAGTCTGAAGTGCTTCCTGCCAGGAACACTGGGATGGTACTAATGAGTGGTAAGGTATATATTTGCCTAAATAGGTGGTGATGGATAAATTCAAGTAAAATAAGAAACTAGATTATATATATATGAATAAATTGAATGTATGCTGAGGAATGGGACATTTACATACTTTTTAAACCACTTTCCCCCAAAACATTTATTAGTTTCAAAGTAAAAGAATTACTTAACAACAGGAAAGCCTGAGGACACCATTCCAAATAAGGGATAAAGAGAACCTCCTCTCTAGGAGGACAAACAGAAATCATGTGCCCCTTGATTACCTGCAATGAAAAAAATCTCATCACATCTGTGATATCTCTGCTTAAGGTGGGTAACCTGTAATTATGAGGATTCAATATTAGACCCAAATTGAGGGGTAGGTATTATACAAAGTAACTTGCCTATAATCTTCAAAAGAAACAAGTTCATGAAAGCCAAGAAAAAAAGCAGAGAAGTTGAGGCCCAGGAAAAAGCAGAGAAATTTAAAATTGAAGGAATCTCAAGAGACTCAATCACTAATGCAATAAGTAATTTTTTCCAATAGAGACAATCTTATTGGAGCAGTTGGTAAAGGTTAAGAGAGGCCAGAAGAGTAGATGGTAGGACGGTATCAGTGTTAACTCTTGATTTTGATGGTTGCACTGTGGTCATGTAGATGTTCTTATTTGTAGGAAATGCATCCTTGGGATATTGGAGCATCATACTTGCAACTGAATCTTGAATGGATCATTAAAAAAGTCCTTAGTACTGTATTTGCCATTTTTCTGTAAGTTTATGATTATTTCAAAATGAAAACTTAGATATACATACGTATCATATATATGTGCATGTGTGTGTATATATACATATATATGACTTTTAATTTTTTAGAGCAGTTTTAAGTTCACAGTAAAATTGAGGAGAAGGTACAGAGATATATCCCTTACACCCGCTGCCCCACATACGCACAATGTCCCCTAATATACTCCCTACCAGAGCATTACGTTTGATAGAGCAGATGAACGTGGTACCATACGTTCCCTAGGTTTGGACAAATGTGTAATGATATATATCTGCCATTATGGTGTCATGCAGAGTACTTTTGCTGCCCTAAAAATCCTCTGTGTTCTGGGATGTTCATCTCTCTTCTCACTCCAACCTCTGGCAACACTAATTTGTGTTACTGTCTCCTTAGTTTTGTCTTTTCCAGAATGTCATATAGTTGGAATCATACAGTATTTAGCCTTTTCAAATTGGATTCCCTCACTTAGTATTATGCATTTAAGTTTCCTTCATGTCTTTTCATGGCATGATAGCCCATTTCTTTTTCTTTTCTTTTCTTTTTTTTTTTCTTTTTAAGATTTTAGTTATTTATGTTAGGAAGAGAGCATAGGTGGAGGCGAGGGACAGAGGGAGAGGGAGGATCTCAAGCAGACTACCCACTGAGCTGTCGCAGGGCTCCATCTCATGACTCTGAGATCATGACCTGAGTCGAAATCAAGGATTGGAAGCTTAACTGACCAAGCCACCCAGTTGCCCCTGTCAAATAATAGTGCTGAATAATAGTCCCTTGTTTGGATATATCACATCCATTCACTTTATTCTTTCACAAACTGAAGGACATTTTGGTTGCTTCCGAGTTTTGGCAATTACGAATATAACTGTCATAAACATCCATGTGCAGGGGTTTTTGTGTGTGTATCAGTTAGAGATTATAGATCAAATCCATTTAAATCACTGGATTAGGAGGCATGAGAACCCTAGCCTTTTTCTTAGATTCATTGTACTCAATAGACTTCTAGGCCGGGCTACTAACATAATGTGGGTTTACTTTAGGACATAATATGCTCATTTTTTTTTTTTTTCAGATAAGGAAACTAAATCCCAAATGGCTTTAAATAATGTGTTTTCCAGGCTTCCGGCCCCTCTGACACCTAAACCCAGGATCCTTTCTGCACGTCAGATTCATCTCTTTCCCTTTCTGCATCTATAATGCTAATGGTCCAAGTAAAAGCTCTTAAAGCCAACTTTTTCCATGTCTTCTCTTTATATTTTTTTTTTCTCAGCTAGATTTTTCCCTGTCAGTAGCTTACTGGATTTGGCAGCTCCCCTGGGGATACTTGTTTGAGTTTGGAGGTGTGGATGATGGCGACACCAGGGTGTGGTTGGATTAACTCTTTGAATGTACTGCCCAGGCTTATTTCAGGTCAGTTTCAGAGACTCTTTGGATAACACAGCAGTATTTGGCCTCGGGTTCTTCCAAACAAAGACAGGAAATGGCACAAACTTCAAAGTTAGCTCTTGCATGGTGCCAGTGCCACGAGTACTGATCATTTATTTGAGCTTCAATGGTTGTAAATTAATCTCAAATATACATGGAGGCCAAAACTAGTTGGAGATGTGGGAACAGACTGCTTTTACCCTTGCTTCCTGAAAATTTAGAACATTTTCCGTTCTCAGTGTTTAGAAGCTCAGGGTCAATTTGAAGGTTATAGTTATTTTCAAACCTTTAAACAGACCTAAGCTTATTCTTGGGTCTTTTCCTAGCTCAAGGTAATGTTATTTTGTTTATGTCCCATATATTTTATCATTATTTCTTTTTTATTCATTTTCCATTCTATAATCTTTTTTAGAAGCAACTTTATTAAAGTGTGATTTACATAAATAAATGCACCTTTAAAGATACAGTCTGATGAGATTTTACAAATGTAAACACCCATATAAACATCACTCCAGTTAAGATACGGATATTTTCACTAGCGCAGAAAGTTCCCTCTCATCCTTTTGTAGTCATTTTCACTCAGTATAGGGGTACTCACTGATAAGATTTCTATCACCATTACTTTTGCCCGTTCTTGAAGTTCATATAAATAGAGTCACACAGTATGTCCTCTTAGGTCTTGCTTTCTTTGCTTAGCATAATTTTTTGGAGATTCATCCATGTTTTGCATCTATCAATTCATTATTACTCTTTTCTATTGTTAATATAACATTTAATTGTAAATTTTTTTTAAGATTTATTTGTTTATTTTAGAAACAGAGTGTGCACAAGAGAGAGAAAGAGAAGGCAAGTGAGTAAGGGGTGGGGGGGGCAGAAATAGAAGGAGAGGTAGAGAGTTTCAAGTAGACTCCCCATGAGCATGGAACCCCGTGCAGAGCTGGATCTCAGGACCCTGAGGTCATGATGTGAGCCAAAATCAAGAGTCAGATGCCCAGCTGACTGAGCCACCCCGGGACTCCACATTTAATTTTAAGTTTATGTAATTTGTTCTTCAAAATTTTTATTTTGAAATAATCCAAACTTACAGAAAAGTGGCAATAAGATCACAAAGAATTCCTATATATCCTATTAACATGAAGGAAATACATGTGTTTCTACTAACCCATCTATGCACTTACATCTAATATTAATTTTTGTATCTATCTATCTGAATATGCCTAATACAGGAAGATAAATGGATCCTAATATAAAAACACACATCAGAACAAACATGAGGTCACACTGCTGTCTCTGATGCCAACCCAGCGGCATTTGAACAGTGAGAAACCTGGTCCTCATCACTTACAAACTTCTCACTAAATTATTCATTCCTAGCATGCATGTAAACCATTTTGGAATAATTATCCATATTCCCGTGAAAAACAAATTCTTCAACCAGAGTACAATGTTTGCATGCAGTTTTTGTCTTTAATCTTAGAGCATATAGTCAAAACACTTTTTTTTTTACACTTTTTTTTTTTTTTAAACAGATGTGTCATCTCAGCCCAAAACACTTTTTTACATTTCTTCCCCTTCTACTCCAGTTGGGTGATGTCCTTTATTTGTCAGTTAGACTTACTTGTTGCACTTTGCATTTCCTCTTGGTTTCTCTTCACTATCCTACTTGAGTATTTATATCTTGCATATGGTAAAATTCACTCTTCCTAAGATAGTTTTGTGAGTTTCTAAAAACACATAAAATCATGTATCTACTACTAAACTCATGCAGAACAGTTCCATTATTTCTTAGTAGTTTCCCATTGAATAAATAGTTCATTTTTTTAGCGGCATGTATAAAGCTTCTATGGACATGTGTGTGCAGGTTTTCATGTGAACGTGTTTTCACATCTCTGGGATAAATGAGCAGGAGTGCAATTACTAGGTTGTGTGATTGTTACATGTTTAATATTTAAGACAAAGTTTCAAATGATTTTCCAGATTGTCCCATTTTATACTTCCACCCAGCAATGTCTGAGTGATCCAGTTTCTCCACATCTCCAGTATTTGGTGTTGTCGCTACTTTTTATGAGTCATTCTGAAAGGAGTATAGCAATATCTCACTGTGGTTTTTAATTTACATTTCTCTTATAGCTAATGTTGAACTTCTGCTTCTTTTCCAATTGTTTGGTATGCTCTGTTTGGGAAAATCTTTTCATGTCTTTTCATGTCTTTTGTCTAATTTCTAATTGAATTGCTTGTTTTTTAATGTTGAGTTTTTAGTGTTTCTTTATATATCCTAGATAATACTTCTTGATCAGATATGTGGTTTGCTAATATTTTATCTGACACTATAGTTTGTCTTTTCATGCTCTTGTCAGTATCTTTTGCACAGCAAATGTTTTTAATTTGGAAAAAATCCAGTTTATCAGTTTTTCCTTTTATGGGTCATGCTTTTAGCGTCAAGTCCAGCTTTTGATATTAGAGATTTTCTCATATGGATTTCTAAAAGTTTCATAGTTTTACATTTACATCTAAGGTTGTGATCCATTTTGTGTTATTTTTTTTAAGGTGTGAGGTTTAGGCCAAGATTTACCTTTTTGTCTGTTAATGTTCACTTGGCCCAGCATGACTGTTAAAAAGGCTATCTTTCCTCCATTGAATTGCTTTTGCACTTCTGTAAGAAATTAGTTCTATATACCTACTCCTCTGCTGGTATCACACAGTCTTGATTATTGGAGCTAGATAGTAAATAATATTCTTGGTTTTCAAAATTGTTTCAGCTATTCTATTTCCTTTGCCTTCCTATATAACTTTTTTAGTAATCCTGCTTATGTCTACAAAAAAAATCTTGCTCAGATTTTGATAGGAATTACATTAATACTTTACATCAATTTGGTGATAATTGACATCTGTACTACATTGAATCTATCAATTCATGAACATGATATGTTTCTCCATTTTATTTCATGGTTTTCAGGATACAGATCCAGTCATGTTTTGTTGGATTCACACCAAGCTTTAATTTATTTAAACAGTTTATATCTAGCTATTTTATATTCTGGGCCTGATAGTTCCGTGCTCCAAAGTCTTAGGGGATCTAACTTATTTGTTGTTGCTGGTAGCTTTCAATCATGGTGGCTTATCTTCTGTTTTTGGTGACCTTTGATTATCATCTCATATATAAGCCCCTTTGAATTTGTGGGAATTAAGGATGCTACCCTCCAGAGATGATTTATATTTGCTTCTGCTTGACTGTAAAAGTTGGTTCCCACTTAGGATCTTCCATGATCATTGGTAAGTGTAAAGCCAATGGCTTATCTTCATCCTTGGAACCCTCCATCTTTCCAAAGCTAGTTTTCAGATTTACATTGAAAATATATCCTTAAGGCAACCTTAGGTTTTGTCTTTACTTACTTTATCCTCAACTAGTTTGAAGCTGTTCTACATTTCTCTTTTATTATTCTTTAAAAGCAATCTTGGAAATTTCCTTTTTTTCATTCATTTTGAAAGCATATTTTTATGCAGAATTGATTGTTCTTTAAAAAAATATGTTTTAAATACTAGAAATTCATGCCTTTCCTTTTAAATTTCTAAATTAGCTTTCCCTTCCCCTAAGCTTGGCTAATTCTAATGGATTCAACACAGTTATTTGCTGCCTTCTTTGCATATATATTCTATGACATTACTTACCTCTTTAAAATGCTAGAAGCTATTTATCTTTTATCTTTTTTACTAAAAGTAGATATGTAGTGGCTCTTTTTTTTGTACCTTTACACTCCAGTACAGTGTCTTGCCCCTAATAAATGTTAGTTGAATTTTTTTCTACCTCCCATATTTTCTATTAAAGTAGCTGGAGATTTGAAAATGTTTGTTTAATGAAGAGTTTGTTAAAGTTAGAGAAAAACGGGGAGTTGAATTTTCTTCTTTGGAAACATTCCAAATATGACTGTGGAAAGATTTCTGAGTGCTATGAAGAATGGAGGTAAGGGTTAGGAAGTTTACTTGCTGATTTTCTTTGAAAAACCATAAATAGCTAAATAAATTGGGACATAAAAGAACTTTTCATTATCAAATTGATTTATGCCCTGAAGTATATCACTTGAAATTGTACAAAGTATATGTAACTATAATGCTCCCTGGTGGCCATTTTCTGCCAGAGCAAAGAAAAGAATTGTAGTGTTCAACAAATAGATGTATTGGATATTCTGAAATGTAAAGACTATAATATTTTCTTTTATGTTTCAAATTTTTATTTAAGTTCCAGTTAGTTAACAGATAGATAATATTTTTAAGTCAATACTGTCTATGCAGAAATCTAAAAAAAGTTAAGAAATGATAACTATCCCTTTTTAAAATCAATTTTACATACTAAACCCTATCTTTCCCTATCAACATATGGACATTTGCTCTTTGACAGTCAGCAAGTTGAATTATTTATGACCTCTGCTTCTAAAAAGATCAGAATATTGTGAGGATATAAGCATATAAATAAAAACTATTACGGAGATAAATTCAATAATATGGGTTTGCACAAAATCCAAATAGGGGAAAGGGATTAGAGTGAGGACGGTCTAAGGAGGAAATTGATCTATGATTTATTCTTTGAAGGGTAGGTATGCCTGTATTAAATAGAGCAGTAGGAGAAGGGCATGGTACAAAAATTTGGAGAGACAAAAAAATACCACCTTCTCAGGCACTTTCTGGTAGTGGCTGGCACATGGGCCATGTGTGGGGCTCTGGCAGAAAATAGTGGAAGGAGATGAGGACAGGAGTCAAATAATGCAAAAATGTGTATCATATGAAGGAATTTGGGGTTATATCTTAGAAATGGAAGATCACTGATAGATTTTAATCAGGACAGTGATTAGATTTTGGTTTTAATGAAAGATCTCTGGTACTAGTGTGGAGGAAGGACTGGAGGGGCATTAGTAGTACAAATCTGTTGTAATACTCCGGTACGGAAGTTATAAGGTGCAGTTTCCAGAATGTTGCAGTAATGATTGAAGACAGAAGAAAAAGTCCAGAGAGATTTTGTTATACACTTGGACAGACTTGGTGACCAAATGAATATAAGAGATGGAAAGAATGGTGAAAGATGTTACCCATCTGCATGGATAAAATACAATTAACCCAGAAAAAAATATAAAGAGAGAAGTAGACTGGGGCAGAGATCAATGATAATAGAGACAGTGAATTTATTTGGGAGTAGGTTCAGTATGAAACATCTACAACACATGTTGAGTGAGTTTTTACTAGGTATTTGGAAATACCAGTCTGGACCTCAGGAGAGAGAGGTCTTGAGTGGTGTTACATGTGAGTGAATGAATCCCCCTTTGAGTGTGGTTGATTTAGTGATCACATCTAATGAATGGAAAAGAATGCAATTGATAGTTTGTGTCTTCAGAGACTTTTATAAAAGATACTGTGTATTCCTTTTTTTAAAAAAATAATTATTTATTCATGAGAGACACAGAGAGAGAGAGAGAGGCAGAGACACAGGCAGAGGGAGAAGCAGGCTCCATGCAGGGAGCCCTGATGTGGGACCCGATCCTGGGTCTCCAGGATCACGCCCTGGGCCAAAGGCAGGTGCCAAACTGCTGAGCCACGCAGGGATCCCCTGATACTGTGGATTCCTGCTTGCTTTCTTCCTTGGATCACTTACTCTGGGAGAAGCCAGTTGCCATGTTATGAGGACACTCACCTCTAAAGAAATTCACATGGCAAAAGAAGTAAATTCTCTGGCCATCAGATACCAAGGAACTGAGGCCTTCTGTCAATAACCACAGTGAGATTGGAAGAGGATCTTTCAGTCCCAATCAAACCTTCAGATGGCTGCAGCCCTGTCCAAAATCTGGACTGCAGACTTATGAAATACCCTGACAGTAAGCTGCTTCTGAATCTCTGATCCACAGAAACTCTACAATAGTAAAAATATGCATGATTTTTAAGTCACTAGATTTGGGTATAATTTGTTATGCCTCATTAGATTGACTAACACATAAGGCCACATGCAGGTACAAGCAGGACAGTATCCCTGGCTGGGTAGCTGCATCTCTGCTACAACTCTATTATTATAAAAGAGGAGAAGATTTCAATAGATAGCAAGTTGAATTGTCTTCTCCACTCTATGGTAATTCATTTGGATTTTATTTGAAATATAATGGACAGAGGAGTGGACTATTCACATGCTTTGTTATGAAAACAACAAAGCAGGGTTAGAGAAGAAATGAGAAGATGAATCAGAAACCTTTTGAAGTAGTTCAGGCAAGAGTTACTTCTGCTATGAACCGGGGTGGAAGTGATGGAAAAACAGGTGACAACTCAAATTGTATTTCAGAAGTAGTAATGATGAGAGGACTAAGGAAAGGATTAAAGTTTTTCCATCATTCTCAAAGTGTCCAGGCAAAGAGAAGAGGCCAAAGTATGAACCCAAACAAGACGAAGACCTTCTGAAGCCAGTGTATGAAATGACTGGAGAAGACACTGAGCCAGAATAACTCTCAAATATACCTATGGACCTTTGATCTGGTTCATGAGTGTGCATGTTGAGTGTGTTTAAGATGGCCCAGTGCAGCAGATATAATGTAGATTTTCATCCCCAGAACTATCTATCTGGAACCTAGGTGAATATGAAAGCTGCTATATTTTGATCATAGTTCCAACATTACATGTATTATCGCATATAATTCTCATAACAAACCTGTGAGAGGAGTCTCATTTTGCAGAACAATAAACTGAGGCTCATAGAGAATAAGAGACTTGACCAAGCTTATAATCTTGTCTGCCAGAGTAGGATTTGAACACAGGAATGTCTGACACCAAAGTCTTCACTCTTAACCGCTAAGTCCACTTCCCACCTCTGTTCAGAACCCAGACCTCTCTGACATTTCTTTTTTATTTATGATAGTCACAGAGAGAGAGAGAGAGAGAGAGAGAGAGAGAGAGAGAGGCAGAGACATAGGCAGAGGGAGAAGCAGGCTCCATGCACCGGGAGTCAGACGTGGGACTCGATCCCGGGTCTCCAGGATCGCGCCCTGGGCCAAAGCCAGGCGCCAAACCGCTGCACCACCCAGGGATCCCCTCTCTGACATTTCCAACCTGACTAGCTTGGGAACTTCCAGAGAGCCCCCTTGGATATTATATTCGTAGTCTCAAGATGGTTGTTGACAATGACAATGGAAAACCTATCTCAAGCAAGATCATGGACAAGTATTGATTCAAGGAAATCAGACCCAGGTAGAAAGAATATCGAGGATTTTCAAATGGTATCAGTAGCTAACTGACTGAATGTGAGGATATACAAACATTTATTTCAGAGGATTCTCAAAATGCTTGAGGGAAGAACCTGATGTGTGTGTGTGTGTGTGTGTGTGTGTGTGTGTGTGAAAGATTCTGCAGATGTAGTTCAAGGTCAAGAACAGAAACTTTGATTATGGACGTAAAGGTCACTTCATTTTTATCTGCAGACAAGAAGGATCCGGTGACTTTGAGTTACAGCCGTGCTTGATTCAGAGAGTAATTTGTGGAAAACTGATAAGCCATCGATTTGAATAAACCTGAGTAGACTTGAATATAGAAGCTTAGAATTAGAAGGACTCTTGGAGGTCATATACTTCAGCCCTCTGGCTTAAATATGAGCACTTGTCTTGGTAGGAAAGGCAATCATTTCCCTTATATCGACCTCAGAATGATAAAAAAAATATATATATATTCCATGTTTTCTTAAAAATGTAGCCTTCTTACAGAATGAAAATATTTTATGAACATTTCTCACAAATATCTCTGACATTAACTGGAATTCGGGATTAAAAACCAGGTTACAGACCATGGCCTAATATTTTGGGAGCATAATAACAATGATAACAATGTATCATAACTACTATCATAACATAATTTCCTAATTTGATTATGAATTAATCATAATACTATTTTCCATATCTTCTGAATTTGAAACATCACCAAATTCTGTTGCTTTATAATAGTAACGAGGATAATAGTAATTGTAATTGTCATTATAAAGCAACAAAATTAGGCAATCTTTCAAATTCAAAATGCCTTATGAAAAGAATGGTATTTGATATTTGTGCATACGACTATCTCATTCCCTGATGAGGGAGATGTGATGATCTGCATTTTGTGTATGAGAATACAGAGGCCCAAAGAGTTTAAGGGACTTGTTCAAATTTAACATAGGTAATAAATGGAGGAGCTAGGACCTGAATGTATGGCCTATTAAGCTTATCTCTAACATTCATTCACCTCCATCGAGTACTACTTCAGTCCATTTTCTTGGGAAATCAGGGGTTTCCCATATGTAGTTCATGGATTGCCTTGAACTTGGTCGACCACCACCCCCCTCCCCGATGCAATAGATGGTGCCTTATTGAATCCAGTCTTAGTTCTGTCCACATGTCCTGCAGTAGGACCATAGCCCACCACCCCATGTCCACTTCCTTCTTCTTATTTCCCCCTCCTCAACTTCTCCAGTGTGGGAAATTTTAGGCAATGAGAGAAGTTCAACAAATTCTTACTGCTCTATCTATCCATTTGCCTTAATCAGTGCTTTACTTTCTCTGCCTTGCCTTCTGTTAATAGGGGTAAAATATCTACATACATATCTAAGGCAGTTCTTCTGCTTGTGTCTTAGATGTCATAGCTCTAGCAATTCTCTTCCCTCCAACCTCTGATTCAGGCCATTTTGTTCCCTCGTTTTCTAGTTCTTTCCCATCAGCACACAAAATTTCCCTAATGCCTTCCATATTAAAACCAAACCGAACCAAAACAACCTTTTTACCCAATATTGTTTTTTTTACTTCATTTTATTGCAAGTTCCCTGAAATGTTACCTGCAATCACTACCCCTGATTTATCTCCACACTTTCTCTATTGAACCCAATCCATTCAGGCAATCAGTCCATCACACCCATGAAACAGCTCTTGTCAATATTTCCATGACTACAGTGACTCACATCTCAGTTTGTACAGATAGTCCTTGCCTCTGCCTGTTCTCTAGGAATAATTTTTCAGTCTCAAAATATCTTGATTTAGATGATAAATCGTATGTTCACCTTATTTGTGACCTCCACATTGATAAATCCAGCTAAACACGGCACTTCTCAGTGCTCATTATACTTAAACTTAGAGCATATCATACATCTTATCATCTTATCACATCCTTCTTCCTTCACTGCCTTCCAGGATCTCACATGGTTCTTTTCTTGTCTTTCTAGTAGCTTCTTCTTGCTGTTCTTAACTGATTCCTCCTCCTCTCCCCAGCTAGTGAGAATTGCAGTGCCCTAGTGATCTATCCTTTGAACTCTCTTCTTCTCCACTTATCTATATGTATACTCTTGTTAACCTCATCTGATCTCTTGGCTTTAAACACAATTTATGTACTAACTATATCTATATTTCAATCTTTACCCTAAAAATTTCCCTTGAGCTTCAGACTCATAAATCTACCTATCTATTTAACTGATAGCATCCCAATCATAGCATGTCCAGAAGTGAACTTTTGACATACTCCTACACAAAAAATTGCTCTTACCCCAATCTTCCCCATCATAAGTACCAACTACAGTTTGCAGGAAGAGAACACCTTGATCTAATCTTGAGCCTCATTTTCTTCCATGTCTCACATCCAATATGTCATCAGATCCTGTTCTAACAGCAAACCCTATACTTCTCCCATCCTCCATACTTCTGCATGAAACTCTTACCCAGATTACTACAGTACCCTCATAATAGGCCTTTGCTTCCGTAGGTTATTCTCTCAACAGAACAGTCAGAACAATCCTTTCCAAAAATAAGTCATATCGTATGTCACTCTTCTGTTCAAAATTCTTTATAACCCAGTCAGTTATAAAGCCCATATTCCATGCAATGGCTTATGTACCTGCTATTCTCTTCCTCCTTCACCCCTCTGATGTTACTGCCTCCTTTACTCCTCATTCCCACTCTGCCCTGGGAAGAAGGGCAACCTTATGTTCTCTCCTGCCTCAGGGACTTCACACTGCTGTTTCCCCTGTTTGGATTCCCTTCACGCAGTTATGCCTGTGAATGTCTCCTTTGCCTTCTCAGTGAAGCTTTTCCTTACCACCCTTTTTCCGATGACAATTCCTTTCCTTCCTGTATGAATTTCCCAGGGCTACTGTACCAAAATAGCACAAGCTGTGTGGCTTAAAACAATAGAAATGTATTCTTTCATAGTTATGGAGGTGAGGTATCTGAAATGAGGTTGTCACGAGGGCCTTGCTCCCTCAGAGACTCTGAGTGGAATCCTTTCCTGCCTCTTCCCAGCTCTGGTGGTGGTAGGCAATCCTAAGTATTCCTTGGCTTACTGAGGCATTGCTCTAGTATTGCCTCTGTTATCACTGAAAGGTTTTCACAGTGTGTCTCTGTCTTCCCATGGCATTTTCTCTCCTTATAAGGACACGTGTCATATTGGATTGGGGCCCACCCTAATGACCTCATTTTAACTTGCTTACATTTGTGATGACCCTATCTCCAAATAAGATCATATTCACCGGTACCAGGATCTCAGGATATGTTTATGAGGGACACAATTCATCCTCTAACACTTCCTCAGCAGAATATTTCTTACCTGATCCCCCTTTGAAATTTTCTGCACATCACCTCCCTTACAAGACATTTTATTTTATAGATTATATTACTGACTGTAAATATAAGCTCCACAGTGACCAGGATTTTTGGCTGTCTCGTATCTTGCTGTTACCCTGATGTTTAGAACAGAGACAGGAACATAGTACACATACAACAAATGGTACCAATGCTATTGACTAAATGTTGATGTTGCTTCTTTTTGCAGTGATTCTTTCAAATTCTTGAAATTTAGGGGGAATGGAGGAGGCAGTTGCTTGTGCAGACTGAGAGAGGATAAAAATATCTTCCTTTGCAGGGGTTGATGAACTATTACCTTTGGGCCAAATGTTGTCTTCTGCCTGCTTTTGTAAATAAAATTATATTGTGATACAGATATGCTTATTTGTTTATATGTTGTCTAAGGCTGCTTTTGTGCTACACCGCAGAGTTGAGTAATTGCAACGGAGAGACTGAATTACCCACAAAACCTAAAATATTTACTGTTTCATCCTTTATAGAAAAAGTAAGTGTTCCAACCTCTGTTCTTCCACTGTTTCTGCAGGTTTAACTGTGGGGATTGTTGATCATTAAAAAAGAGTCAGCTTTAAGATTAATAAACATCTCTCAAGTGAAAATAAAGTGAATTGGAAGATGATTTTCCACAGCTCAGTTAATTTAGACCACTGGGTGTCTCCCTTCCCTAAACTTTACAAGAAAATGTTGAACCAGACATCAGCCAACTGGGACTGTGACATACCAGACAAATATTGACAGTTGCTAAGGCAACTGGGATAAAGTATTGGCCAAAGGATAATATAGGCGCCAATTGTGCGTGCCATGTTTCTCACATAGGGGAGAGACAGAGAGAAAATGAATGAAAAATATATTTCAAGATCCCTCTTTGACTGGGGCTTAAGAACAACTCACAGCTGATGTTTATCTTAACTCCTTTTTTCAGTTTTTCTGGAAATTAACACTTTGGGGACTTGGGGGGGGTACTTAAGTCAGCTAGCATATGTCACAAGGGGGAAATCTGTTTGGGTATCACTTCCCTTTTCCAGTTATCCCTGGAATTTACTGTTCTACATTGTGTTCTCATGGCCAACTGTAAGGCCACATGTATTTTTTGGCTTGCTTGCTCTTTTCACAGAAGTGGATTCTGCAACACTTACTTTTGGAGATTTCTTATTAGTTGACATTGAAATAATTAGCCTGCCTTTTTCTTTGCCTCCTGTACCATGGTCTGAGAAGTTTGAAACCTGTGGTTTAATTTGAGCTTTTGTCATTGATTAAACTTAAGCATTTGTCATTATGCTAGTGCAAGGCTTCCTAACAGTGGTATTATTGACATTTTTGAATGGATAACTCCTTGTTGTTTGGGCTGCCTTGTGCATTGCAGGGTGCTGAGAAGCATTCTTGGCCTCTATCCACTAAATGCCAGTAGCAGCCCCCCAGTTATTAGAATCAAAAATGTCTTCAGATATTACCAAACATCCCCTGGGGAGCAAAATTATACTCAATTGAAAATGTTGTGCTAGTCAATGCTTAACCATATATTTTTTTCAGATTATTCTTAAAGCATCCTCGGGTAGAGCTGGAGTTTTAAAACAATAATGGGAGAAATTTTGGAGATTCTAGATTGTTCAAATTTCAAAAGACTTCAGTTTTTTACAGTTTGGAAATTCAGAAATTAAAACATTGATGATAAGTCCAGAGAGAGAACTAAACAGGAACTGCTTTCATTCAGTGAGAAACAAGATCTCCTATAGGAAATTTTGAGGTCTCTTTCTGTATGGAATATTTAGAAGTAGTGCTATTGGGATCTTTGGTTCAGTGAGAAGTCATTCAGGATGGTCTCTGAATATATGCCCCTGTTTTGCTTTCCCCAAAGCCTTTCAAATGACTGAGTTTGGCTGGCTGACTTTGGAGCAGCTGGGACTGATAATGACATGGCATCTAGGAAACTTGTACATCTGATATTTGTCTTCTGGAAAACCATCTGCCTGTCCACAGCCCCTGTGAATTGCCCAGGCTTTGAGTCCCTCCTTGACGGCTGAGTAATCCCATTTCCCCACTGGACAGGAGGGGCTGGCTGAGGTCATTATGACGATTCATTAGCAGCATGTTGGGCTGTAACTCTCAAAGGAGCTTGAAATATTGATTTTATGCATGTCATGCTAAAGATTGAGCAGTTGTAATCCTACTTTGTATATTACTTTTTGCAGATTTAAAACAAGATGGCTTTGCCACCAATGTAGCTGACATGCTCTAATTAATCTTTGTGGAAAGAGTTTGACATGTTTAAATGAGCTCATCCAAAGAGCATCAGTTATCCTTCTCTGATATTGAGGATAAATTGGAATGAAGCATGATTTGGGAAGAATAGAAATCTCACCCTTATTTCTTTATTTTTCTTGGCTAGATCTGTCATCTGCAAAATGGGTTATGATTTATAGTCTATAAGAGTAGTATTGTATAACATATTTTGCTGTGCTTTGCAATACAGAGAAATAGGCATACTCCCAGTATATGATCATGGGGTGACATCCATTTAATGAAGATTGTCTTCTCCAAGTTCTCTAATGGATACTGTTTAAGAGCTTTCTAGAAGAGGCCATAAGCCACAAAACCAGCAGGATTCTTTACTATTCTTTTGGAAAAGTTAGGCAATTAAAAGCTTACATCATTTGTGGGAAACATGACTGATGGTTCAAATGAACTTATTATAAGTTATTTCTTTTGAGCTTACAGTTTGCATATTTTTCTCTAAAATGCTAGCATCGTTGACTAAAATGTGAGAGCACTAGAACTCTAAGGGATTTTTTTTTAAATTTAATTTTATTTTTTATTTATTTATGATAGTCACACAGAGAGAGAGAGAGAGAGTCAGAGACACAGGCAGAGGGAGAAGCAGGCTCCATGCACCGGGAGCCCGACGTGGGATTCGATTCCGGGTCTCCAGGATCTCACCCTGGGCCAAAGGCAGGCGCTAAACCGCTGCGCCACCCAGGGATCCCAACTCTAAGGGATCTTAACAAGTAAAATGGGCAGAAAAATCAGTACCTCAGTGAATAGTTATGAGAATTGAATGAGATAATGTGTGTAAGAATAATTTGGAATGAAAACCAATCTAATTAAAGTTGGAACTATCTCATTAGGATGGAGGAGCATATATCAGACCTAAGAATCCAAGGCTCCTCCTTCAATAATTCCAGGGTCAGGGCAGCCCTGGTGGCTCAGCAGGTTAGTGCCGCCTTCAGCCCAGGGCTTGATCCTGGAGACCCGGGATTGAGTCCCTGCATGGAGCCTGCTTCTGCCTCTGCCTGTGTCTCTGCCCCGCCCCCCACCATGTCTCTCATGCATAAATAAATAAAATCTTAAAAAAAAAAATAATTCCACGGTCATTGTTTCCACAAAGGGTGAGGTCAAAGTCATGCTGAGAGGAAATATATCAGTTTTCATGTATCACAATAGATAGGTTTTTTTTTTTTTTTCCTTTTTGGTTTGGGCTTGTTTTATTTTTGAAGAAAAACCAATCCTTGTCCTGAGATACTCTCCCTTCTTAGGTCAACTCCTGAGGATTTCAGCTGAATCTCTTGAGGACAAAAGGTGAAACTCAGAACATTCATTTTTTGCCTCATTCACATGACTCTGATCCAGCTCTACCCTCATAAGTCAAACAAGTTGAGTTGAGTAGAACTTCCATTAGCCTCAGGCTAATTCCTCAGGCACTTGAGTTTGTAAAAGTTAAGTAGCCCTAAAGGGACTTTATTAGGGAGAGGTGGAGTTATCTGAGAGAGTATATTGAGCTTTGGAGTAGAGTGCTTGAGAGAATGTTATGTGAAAAAGTAAGGAATATTAAGGAAATAAAAAGAATTCATTTGGAGCACACTTTCAAAGATTTCCTTTGCTAGTGAGGCACAAAGGAATGCTGAAGTTGGAAAAAGCTAACCTCTCCTTTATTACCCCATACTTTTCTTTAAAGATCAACTCTACCTATTCCATTATACGTTTCCATCATAGCCTAGTAAATATTTGGTATAAGGAAGAAAGGTAAGGTGGATTTCAGAGAAGAGAAGTTATTAGTTTCCCAGCCATCTTTGTGGACACTTGTGGTAATATAATTGGAAGAGCACATTTCCCCTATTTTATCCCTCACCCTACTATAGATTACCAAATGAAGCTGCTGAAAGTATTGGCATGATGGCAGCAGGTCCGAGGCCCAGAGTCTGGTAATAACAGCAGGAAAGTTCCTTCCAGTCTGGAGAGAAAACTGAATTCTTTGAGTACCCTACATGGGTTAGCAATGAGTATCTTCTGCAATAGAAGAATACTCTGCTGTATTTGAGTTTCATATGTGCTCAGTAAATGCTAGGTTAATTAATTTTCATATAACGATATACCATGTCTTCATGGAATTAAGTTTGGATTCCAAACATCAAAATCATAGGGCATTTTGCATACCACCTTCATGAGAATAACCTTACCTACACTGATTGCTTAGTAAATATTGTCTTGTTAAATTGAATCAAGATAGAGAGGTATTATTTGTGATACATCATCTTCTTACCACCATAAAGAATATTTGTAACAAGAGTTACACTCTAAAACATTTTATATGATCTTCTCCAAAGCATAGAAACATACCCAAAACCAGGGTAATTGTCTTGTCTGCTAGTGGTCATTGATTCTTTTAGCTAAATGACTCACATTGCTAGGCCATTTTTGCATATGGCCAAAAATTTTAAAGCTGAGTTATAATATTTCCTTCTCTGTTTGCAGCACAGTTAAGGTACTTAAACTTTATAGGGAAAATGTCTACAAGATGACAAACATTGACTTTTCCTTCTTATTGCTCCATTAATCATCCAGAGGATTGGGACTAGAATGCCAAATGGGCTTTTTCAAATATCAAGCATCTGGATGATAAAAAATTTGAATTTATATTCAAATGTCTTGGAGTTGTATAGACAGTTAATGACCCCTAATAATAGCTTCCTCCAAATGGGAATTTAGAATTTACATATTACTTTTACACACATTTTCCAATATGGCCTTAATCCTGATAAAAATTGGGTATCTGGTGGCAAAGAAGGACCTTTCATAAACAATGGTGTTAGATTTTTTTGTTATTCAGGGAAAGACAAAGGGAATCAACAATATCACTTAAAACTGTGCTGGTTTTAAGTCTAACAGTTTAAGTAAACTATCCAATTCCTATGCCTTGCCTTGATGGACAGGTTCAGGGATAGCAGGCCAATGTTGCTGGCTATGCTCAAAGAGATGGAAAGGACAAATTTAAGGAGACCATGATTAGAGGACATACATTAGAAATTGGGCCATGTTAAGGCTAGGGACGTGAATCAACAGGAATAGTGAAAATAAGGCATATAACTAAAAGGAGGGTTGTTGCAAACCAGGAAGGGGAGCATGGGGCAGTAGGTGTGGGTAGATGTGAATCTTGGACAGATTCCTGAGATCATCACTAATGGAACTTTCCAGAATTTTAGCATCAATTTTACAAAGGTAAACTTTTTATTTAAGAGGTCAGTGAATTGTAGTCATAAAGCTCTAGTTCTATCTTTTTGCTTATCTATTTGCTCATCAATTAATACCTTTTTCCAGTCACCTAATCTCTCTGTCCAATGATCCTTCCATCCTCTCATCAATTTGTTCTTTTATTTTTTATCCAACATTTATTGAATACCCATCTTGTATAGAATTATGCTTGATATTTCATAGAGGAGTGAAAAGAGTTAAACATAGCCCATAAGGTGCTATCTATGACCCATAATAATGGCTATGATAATTTCAGATTGAGCATGAGGCTGTGCAATGGACTATTATGGATGGGTAAAAGCTTTTTCTTAGTTGTGCTTATGTAGAGATTTATCCTGTGTTTGCTTTCTACCTCTTAAATTTAGGAATGATCCCCAAACATGGTTTCCTAAACTTAATAAAGCAATTTGATGGTTTTTTTTTTAAAGATTTTATTTATTTACTTATTCATGAGAGACACAGAGAGAAAGAGAGAGGCAGAGACACAGGCAGAGGGAGAAGCAGGCTCCATGCAGGGAGCCCGATGTGGGACTCCATCTCCAGGATCACTCCCTGGATGCCCCCAGTTTGATGGTTTAGCCTAAAAAGAGGTCATCAGTGGGCACACACAGCAAACGTTACAACTCACTGTCATCCCAGTGGGCCAATGGACTAGGGAGTGCTTGTATTTTCCAAAAATCTTTTGAAGAAAACAAGAAACTGGTTAGTTGGAGAGAGAGAGAAGAGAACACAAACACAATAGCTTGGAAACAAAGCTGCATCCTTTTACCATTTGTCTAGGTGGTTCCTCAGAAGTTGTGATGTATCAATTCTCCCTTAACACCAAATCGTGTAACCACCAAGGGAATCTGCAGTAGCAAATAACACCTAAGTTGGCTTTTTATTCTATAAAAGTCACAAATCATGAGTAGTTTAAAATTTGACCAAGTGCCTATAATAACTCTATATTACCAGTAAAAGCACATTTGCCTTTGGGTTTACGGCCCATGTACAACATGCTACATACACCTTGCTAGCCAGGGTGGGATAAAGGCTTATAGCAAAAATCAGGGATCTTGGCTGTTACTGCATATTTCAGGGTGAGACTGCAGAGTTCAGGGAACACTCAAGTCAAATAATATTTGACCCTTCATCAGAATACAATTAAATATCTTCCCTGGACATTTTCAGTTATTCACTCATTGAAGAAGAGAAAGGCATAAAACCACAAGAGTAGTGGAAAAATCAGTGAAAATAATGGTGTGCAGCTTGTGAAATTTGAGGGCCTTGTAAATCCACAGTTAACTTATATAGGATTGAAGAAATGTATAAATCAATACAAAGTCTTGAGAGAAAAAGATGCCCACTAAAAGGCAAGGCTTTTAGAAAATAGTACTTGTACTATTGTTCTAAGTTCGAGAAATCTGTATTGCATTAAACCTCCCGGTGTGTTATGAAGTTCAGCTCTTTTGTTAAAGAATCTGTCTGTGTCCAACATTGTCAGAATTATCTGTGATGACCAATCTAATATGACAAGAGGTTTTTGGTGACACTTCAGATGATCCCAAGCTTCAGTTAAATAAAAGCATTAACTAATTAATGCATTTTTTCTTGGATATATAGTATAGGTTGTTTTAAAAATGTCACTAAAGGCCTACCGAATGGACAAATTGCTTTTAATATATAGAATGAGATTTAACTAGTGAGTAACTTGGGTTACAAACAAATTGTTTGAATGAAATGATCCATTTCTTTTGTTTTGTTTTTGTTTTTAAAGATATTTATTTATTTATCCATGAGAGGCACAGAGAGAGGCAGAGGGAGAAGCCGGCTCCACGCAGGTAGCCTGATGTGGGACTCGATCCCAGGACCCCAGGATCATGACCTGAGCCAAAGGTAGACACTCAACCACTGAGCTACTCAGGCATCCCTGAAATGATTCATTTCAAAAGATGATCTAATTCAATGATTCTGTCTACAAAGCTTTGTATTTATAGATGCACCTTGATCCTTTATTTGAGCAGCCTGACAAAGCAAGTGGTCCTGTAAAAAAAACCAAATCAAATTCATTGATTGGTTGGTATGGTTTTTTTTTAACAGCTATTTATGAAATAAAAGGTTTTTTTTTTTTAAATGAAGTATAATTAACATGCAATGTTATATTAGCTTCAGATGTACACGTATTGATTCAACAGTTCTTACATTACTCAGTGCTCATCATGAGTATAGTCACCATACAACATTATTACAATATTATTGACTGTATTCCCTATGTTGTACTTTACATCTCCATGACATTTATTTTATTACTGGTAGTTTGTACTTCTTACTCCCTTTTATTTATTTCATTCATCCTCCCACCCACCTTCCCTCTGGCAACCATGAGTTTGTTCTCTGTATTTAACAGAGAGAACAGTTTATTTGCCGTATTTTTCAGATTTCACATATAAGTGAAATCATATCGTATCTGTCTCTCTCTGTCTGACTTATTTCATTTAGCATAATCTCCCCTAGGCCCATCCATGTTGTTGCAAGTGGCAAGATCTCATTATCCTTTATGGCTGAGTAATACTCCGTTGTATATATACTTATCACATCTTCTTTATCCATTCATCTGTCAGTGGGCACTTGGGTTGCATCTGTATCTTGGCTATCATAAATAATGCTGCAATAAACATAGGACTGCATATATCTTTTTGGATTAGTATTTTTGTTTTCTTTGGGTAAATAACCAGTAGTAGAATTACTAGATTATTTGGTAATTCTATTTTTTAATTTTTTTGAGGAACCTCTGTGCTGTTTTCCACAATGGTTGCATCAGTGTGCGTCACGAACAGTGCCCAAGGTTTCCTTTTTCTCTACTACCTGGACAATACTTGTTATCTCTTGTCTTTTTGATTCTAGTCATTCAAACACATGCAAAGTAATATCTCACTTTGGTTTTGATTTGCTTTTCTCTTATGACTAGTGATGTTGAGAATCTTTTCATGTATCTTTTGGGCATCTTTGTCTTTTTTAGAAAAAAATGTTATTCGGGTTTTCTATTCATTTTTTTAAATTGGATAATTTGTGGTTTTTTTTGGTGTTGAGCTGTATAATTCTTTATATGTTTTGGATATTAACCTTTTATCAAATATATCATTTGTAAATATCTTTTCTCATTCAGTAGATTGCCTTTTCATTTTGTCTATGGTTTCCTTCACTGTGCAGAAGCTTTTCATTTTGGTGGAGTCTCGGTAGTTCATTTTTGCTTTTGTTTCCTTTGCCTGAGGAGACATATCTAGAAAAGTGTTGCTAAGGCTAATATCAAAGAGATTACTATTTCTGTTTTCTTCTAGGAGTTTTGGGTCTCCCAATTACATCTTTAAATCATCTTAAATTTATTTTTGTGTATAGTATAAGAAAGTGGTCCAGTTTTGTTCTTTTGCATGTAGTTTCCCGGTTTTTCTTTTTTTTTTTTTTTTTTTTTTTTAAGAGAGAACGTTTCCTTTCTTTCATTTTTTTTTTTTTATTTATTTATGATAGTCACAGAGAGAGAGAGAGGGGCAGAGACACAGGCAGAGGGAGAAGCAGGCTCCATGCACCGGGAGCCCGATGTGGGATTCGATCCCGGGTCCCCAGGATCGCGCCCTGGGCCAAAGGCAGGCGCCAAACCGCTGCGCCACCCAGGGATCCCAGTTTCCCGGTTTTTCTAACACCATTTATTAAAAAGATTGTCTTTTCCCTATTGTATATTCTTGTCTTCTCTGTTGTACATTAATTATCCTTGTAAGTGTTGCTTTGTTTCTGGGCTTTCTATTCTGTTCCATTGATCTATGTGTCTATTTTTGTGCTAGTACCGTATTGCTTTGATTATACATATCTTTGGAGTATATCTTAAAATCTGGGATTGTGATGCCTCCTGTTTTGTTCTTCTTGCTCAAGATTACTTGGGCTATAAGGTTGGTAGGGTGTAGTTTTAATAGCTGGTTCTTTGTTGGCTTTTTCATATCTCTACCACTTTGAGGGATATTGTATACATACAGTTTTAATTAATATTTGCATTGCTTATTCCATTATCACAGTGCCTAGAGAGACCAGAATAAATCTGAAGGCTATCGTGGTTATTTTCTAATCCAGAAACCTAAAGTGCTTTTACTGCAATGAGTTCAGCCTTCAGAATGCTCATGATAATAAAAGAGAAAAGAAAGAGAAAGGGCATTTCAAGCTTTGGGGGTAAGTCATGCTGCAGGCAGTCTGGCCTCCACAGTCAGGTGCCTCTGGGTTTGAGTCCTTACCTGTCTCATCTATAAAATAGGAAAATAGTACTAATCTTGTAACATTGTTACAAAGAAATATTAGGTTGTAAAGATGAAATTTATAAGTGCACGGCACGTACTTATAGGTACTCTATAAGTCAATATGGACGGGACCACAGAAGCTGGTGAATTCAATATCCTTGTTTTATGGGCACAGAAGTCCACAAGCTATTCAAGTAGAACATGGTTTTTTCCAAGTTCGGTGTTTCCCAATATGTTCTGCTACTATGTTTTTGTCTCAGCTGAAGAGGCATGTTGTAAGGGAGGATTGAAAAGAAATTGGGAAAAACTTAGTGGATACCATTTTGTGATGGGCCTTGAATGATAGATAAGATTTCAAAAGATGAATCTAATGGAAGGAGGACTTCTGGACTCCTGGACTTCCATTCCAGGTAGATGATATATAGCAACAAGAAGAGTCTGGACACAATAAAAGTTGAGCCCTTCTGCCAAAGGGGAAAAAGGTCAGATGATCCCTCTGAACAAGCCCCTGGACCTAGGCTTGGAGGATAGACAGTTCTCTTAATGAATGAAGGCTTAGAGGGAAACCCTATCTGAAACCCTATCTCTCTGTGTCTGAAATCTTCCAAGTATGTGCTTAAGCACAAGAGACTCTCTTTTCCCATGGTTGCTGCAGAGGGACCTCTGTAAGTAGCTGATGTTCAGATGAGAAACTGGCTTCTAAATAGGCTTCAGATGAGGAACTGGTTTACATAAGAACAAGGGTCTGAACTGCTTTACACTCAGTTTTGGGATATTACTTTTTCTGGATCCTTTCTGGAATTTAGGGGGCCCCCAATATGGGATTGAGCTCTATGGAGCCCACTGTCATGAAAATAGTCAAAATGGCAAGCAGAAGAGGGAAGGCTAGAAAGACTTGATAATTTAATATAAAAAACTGAGGTCTGAGGAAAAACTAACACAATCCCCCAGACTATAAGCTTCCTGAGGACAAATATGTATTTGCCTTGTTTTCTGCTTTATTCCCAGTTCCAAAACATTACCTGGAATGTTATAGATAATCAATCCATATTTGTTGAATTGGTTAATAACTTAATTTATTGACTAATAAAATAAGAAACTCTTGCCTTCATCTCAGTGGTTGGTGAAAAGTTCAGGACCACATTCATGACAGTTCTTGATCTCAAAATTGTTACCCAAATTCAATGTGTTTTTTTCGTTTTTTGTTTTTTGTTTTTGTTTTTGTTTTTTTTTTTTTGGCAAAGACTGCATATGCTACCCCATGCCTCCTGTCAGGGAAGTTCCTTAGGTGGTGACCAGTATCCAAAGCACAAATTCTCAGAGCTTAGTAATAGGTCTTCATCCATTTGACCCTTTTGAACATGTTCTACCTACTTCCTCAACTGGACTATATGTAACCCTCAGAATGTAGACAATAACACAGAGGGATTAAATGTATAAATTCTGGATTCTGAATATGGGGGTTCAGATCTAGGCTTTTCCACATAACATATTGATGATCCTATGTAATATATTTATCTCCCCAAAGCTTTGTTTTCTTCAGCTGTGATTTTGAGATATAACAATACCCAACTCTTCGGATTCTTAAAGGACTAAAGTAAGTGTGGTAATCTATGTAAAGCACTTTGCATATTGCCTGGTACTTAATAATCTTGTAAATATTATTTCTCTTTTTCCTTTACTTTGTCTCTCTTAAAAAATCTTCTTTTTAAATTATATATAGTAAAATCAACATTTAAAATATTTATGAAAGTAAGATAAATCTTACAATTGATGATATGTCTTAGGTGAATTGACATAATTTTATGTCTTTTTGATACATAAATTAATAGTATATCTTACAATTGGTGGCTTCTAAAATGAGATAAAATTTGAAATTATTGTAACTGCTATTTTGACTATGTGAAGTATGCAAGGAGATATGAAACTTCAGTGTAGACGTTGTGCATCATTCTGGAGCATCAATTTTACTTGAAGATATATGGATATATTAAAGAGAAGTCAAGATTTACCTGAATTTTTAATTGAAAAATGTGGCATGCCACAGAAACTTTGGCCTGAAATGCTGGATTTCTGCTATAGGTGTTCATTATGCTTAGCTGCTTAGCGTAATGTGATGGAAAAATGTGAGAAGCACAGTGAGAAGCAGTGGTAAGAAAATCAGCCAAGGTCTCTGCCCTCATGGATCTTAGGGTCTAGTGGAGGAGGGACTTGAAAACTAATAACAGAGGGGGGGTATTTTAGCTGCTGTGTTAGTAAAATTATTACAAGCAGCAGTTGAGCACAAGAGAGGGCGTGGTCAGTTCTGTTGGTGGAAAAAGGGTGCCAGTCAAGAAGCCTTCTCAGAGAAGGTAAACTTAAAGTAGATTCTTGAACAAGGATATGGAATTTGGGCACATGAGAGGGCCCATCCAACAGGATCCTTGTAGTCTTTGTCCTTTCTTCTGGGAGCTGAGATGCTCTGCAAAGTATCAGGGAAATTTTTCACTGTTGAAATTTAGAAATTTTTAGAGGAACTAGAACTTGCATTTACTGGCATCTCCTCTGCCATGGTCCTCCAAGGATCTTGTGGGTGGCCTTGCTTCAGCAAGACAAATCTGGGTTCGTTTGGAGCATAGTGACCCTTACTTAACCCACACAAAGAGCTCTGTAACCTCTTCCAGACTTCTGAACCTCTGCTACAAGCAAACCTGCTTCTCAGATTTTGCTCATAAAATATAAGTCCAAGCAACATCCTCTTCTTGGATTATAAAACATTTGTTTCCAGGCTTTTTCCAGTAGAACCAGTGGTCAGTTCATTCTGTGAAATGCTGCATTTGAATGGAACTGTATATTCTTTTGTAAAGCTCCCTGGGCTGAAATTCAGACCTTAATTTTCTTGTCCTAATGAGAGACACACATCCTTTAGGAAGAATGGTACAACATTGACATCCTTACCCTTTGCACCTCCTGATTATCCCCCAGAACAGCTGGCTTAATGTAACAGTAATTCGCAGTCCTCAGCTGGATGGCTGCAGAGAATTCGTCATTATTCAGAGTTCAGCAAGTGCCAGTAGTGTTATTGAAGTGGTAATTGAATTTGGTGAACCCTCTGTGGTCCAGACAGCATAGCACTGCCGGCAAGAACCATGCAGTGTGGTTAAGATGAACACATTTCCAACAATAATGAATCTTCAAACTAAGCTCGATAGCACACAGCCAAAAGGACATACTGTTTTGATAATTTGATTTATGATATTGAGCATTTTGGATTGAAACCCATGCAGAAGCATGACAATGTGTACCTACAGGAAGATCCTGGAAGAAAAATCCAGTACAGCTTAGAAATCTCTGTCGAAAGTTCTATTGATAATCTCATCAAGCACAGATATGTATGTGACAAATTATTTCCTTGTGTCAAGATGTCCTTACCACATTCTTGAACTGAATCCTTGTGTGGTGGAAGAAAAATTCCCAAATAATTTTCAATGAAGTGTGCCTTATCGCTAAGCAGCAATTAAGTGCTTTCAAAATTTCACATTCACAGAATGATCCCAACAATCTCACTACTTTGCAATGCTGTTTCTAAAAGAGAACATTTATAGTTTGGGAAAATAGCACAAAAATGAAAACTGTTGGAATTGTTTTGGTTGCTGAAAATATACTTGGCCTCATGGCTGTGGCGCTGAAGAAAGGAAAGAGCTTTGGCTCTGAGCTCAGGCAGATCCTGAGTTTGAACCCCAGCTCCTTCATTTACTGTGTCCTTAATAGGCAATTAGCTTCCTTTATAGTCTGCATCTTTCCCTATAAAAATGAGGTCAGTAATGTCTACTTCTGAACATGACAAAGAATAAGGGGCAGAGCTTGGCTGTACTGGATACTTATTGTTAAAATAGCTGTCATTTGCTGGCCTACTATGTGTCTGGCACAGTCAAGTGCTTATGAACACATATTCTCTTACAACAAGGTGGGGTTGATACTTGGGGTGACCAATTTGGCCCAGTTTGCCTGGGACTGTCTGATCTTACAACTAAAAGTCCTGAGTCCCAGAAATTCTCTGTCTGGGACAAATGAGGATGGTTGGTCACTCTATTAATATTATGGCCTCCTGCTACAGGTGTGGAAACTGAGGCTCAGAGAGTATGTACAAATTGCTCAATATCCCACCGCTGGGAAAGAGTAGGCCTGGTATTCAGACCCAAGCTTGAATAACCTCAAACCTGCACTCTTTCTGCAGCCCTCAACCCTGCTCAGTAAATGTTGCTCTCTTTGCCATTTCCTAGAACATTCTGGATTTAACAGATATTTATAGATCAGATTGCATTTTTTTCAAAAGTCTTCAGTTATCTTTAATAAGTCTTTAGGACTGCATGCATGTGCGTGTTTGTGTGGGTCTGAGAGTAGGGGATTGCTCTCCAAGTAGCAGTGATAATGAAAATGATAGTTTAAAATCCCAACATTTATTTCAAAGACTGTTCTATCTGTTGTCCATTCATTCATTTTGTCCATTCATTCATTTATTCATCCACTCATTCAACAGGTATATAGTGAAGTCTTACTGTGTGCCAGATACTGGGGCAGATACAAAGAAGACTAAGATGCAGGCCTCCAGATGCTCAATGTAATGGAACTTAAGGGATGGGTTGTAAAATGCTATGACACTATGAGGCAAGCCCTCCATCATTCCCATCTCCCCTCACACACTCAAGCCATGCAGATCATCTCTAATGAAGCTCCAAGTTCATTCCTGACACTAGGTTTTGTTTTTTTTTTTTTTTTTTTTTTGCATTAGCTGTTAACTTCTGCTCAGAAGATTCTTTCTCCTAATCTTGGTCATTCAGATCTAGGATGAAATGTGATTTCTTCAGAAAAAGCTTCATAGACCACTTCCAGCTAAATTGACCATAAAGAAATTCTCTATTAGCTCGTCCTGTTTTGATGACCTTCGTTGGGTTTATTTATCACTATTTGATATTCATCTTCGTTGATCGTTTGCTTGCTTTTTGCCTGCTCTTGCCAACAGAGAGAGTGTAAATTCCAGGAAGGAGAGGTAACTTATTTTATTGTTTGTTTTATTAATGGCTGTTTTCCCAGAACTTAAAACAATGCTAGGCACCCAGAATCAGTCAGTAAGTGATTTTTGAATGAACAAAATGAATGAATTAGCAAGTGTTTTGGATGCTGGAAGTGGTAGTCAACTCAACATGAATGCAGAGGTATGAGGGGAACTTTGCTTGAAGGGATATCTGAATTTACCCTAATTCTTTTATCCTCCCGCTTTTAAAGGTAGTATGTTCTTATGTTCTCAGTTAAAAAAAGGAAAAATGTAAAGAAATCACAAACAAAAAAGGCCCATCATAGCATAACACTATAATACTTTATTGTATATTGTCTCCTGGCTCTCTTTACATTTGTGTTCACAAATACTTTTGAACAAAAACAAATCACTTTTTTCACAGTTCTATACTTTTTGTAAGAGGTAAGTATTTTCTTACATTATCATTTTATAGATAGCTTTATTATTCATCAGAATGATGAAGTATTGGGATTTATCTAGTCAAGTATATCATTGACCTTTGGAGTTGCCTTTTTGCCATTGTGGACAATATTGGACTCAACAGCCTTGCAGATAGGTTATTTTTGCATGGATTCACCTGATAGTTTAAAATAGAAACAAAAGGACTTTGGTTTGACTTCTAGATTTACCCATTTCTTTTAAGCATTTGTTTGAAATTTTTTAAGTTTCCTCATCTGTAAAATGGGGAGGAGTGCTTACATCACAGGGCAATTGGGCAAATTAAATTTTGTTAATGAAGGTAATGTGATCAGCACAAAGTGTGCAATAAATATTAGCTATCCTTGATAATTTCCTTTGATTAAACTCTAGAAATCAAATGGGCTTTCCTATTTATCTTAAGGGACAAATAGAAACTTGCTAAATGTATGGATCAGGTAGGAGACGTGAAGTCGAGAATAAGATTTATTTTTTTATAAATTATGGAAGAACCCACTTCATCAGCCACAAACTTTAACATAAAGGTTATATTAACTTTGACCCTCACACTGTCCAGATAGCAGCCCTGTTCACAGCCCTGTTCATATTGCCCCTGGAAATATGCTCTTCTGGACACATGGTAAGAGTAGGTTGGTCAAGATAACGCTGGTGGTTTAAGCTGGATAATTGGGAGGATGGAGAGCACTTTGACTAGAGAATGAAGCTAGAGAGGTAAATTTTGCCTGGCCCAAGTTCAGTTTTTAATACATAGATGTGTCTAGCAGATTGTCCAGAAAAACATATCAGGGCTAGAGATGTTGGCTTCAGTAAACTATCTGATAGTGGAAACTATCTGAGACCTTGGCAATAGAGATCATCTAAATCAAAAAGAATTGCCTTTTAAACCATTTGTTTAAAAATTTTGAAGTTTCCTCCTCTGTGAAATGGAAAGGAGTGCTTACTTCATAGGACAATTGGACAAATTTTGTTTCCCTTCTGATAAGAAATTGGAAGCTCCTCCAAAAATATCTGCTTTGTTTTCAATAGATGCTGTCACTTGGTGTCTGATTTAATTTGTAAATTTTAATTTTTATTTTATTTAATTTTATTTATATTTTCTTTTTTATTTGAAAGTATGATTAACATAAAGCATTATATTAGTTTCAGGGGTACAGTGAGACCGTTTTCTATACATTACTCAGTGCTCATCATGAGAAGTGTACTCTTACTCCCTTCTCTCTATTTCACCTACTCCCTACTCACCTCCCTGCTGAAAACCACCAGTTTGCTCTCTGTATTTAAGAGTCTGGTTTCTTTTGTTTGTCTCTTTTTTTGTTTGTTTTGTTTCTTAAATTACACATATGAGTGAAACCATAAGGCATTTGTCTTTCTCTCTCTGACTTATTCCACTTAGCATTATACCCTCTAGATCCATCCATTATTCATATTTTCAACAAGCAACTCATAAGCACATAAGTAATAGCAGAGTCACACATTGATAAAATCATGTTTATTTAGTGATGTCTGACAAATAGAGAAAGTAAAAAGAATATTTAAAAAATGTATAACTTATATATAAATACTTTAAAAGAGAAAAGCTGAACACATGTGGTGACATTAAAAGAATGTATACATTTAAGTTTGCAGCCTTATAGCTTGACACATTAGATACACATATGAATACACATGTATCTTGTTCATGAGTTTGCATAATTAGGGCCCAAGGATAAGTTTTGGGCATGTCTACAATAATTCTGAACTCCCATAAAATTTGTGGTATTTTACCACCACAGTCATGTTGATGTTGTTCTTATTTTCCAAATCTAAGACCAGCACATTTGAAAGTAATCAAAGGTTGTAATCAGGTGCTTTGAGCCCCAGTTTACTCATCAGAAAGATGAAGAAAATCTCTGCTGATGTGTTCTGCTTCTTCTGAATGAAAAAGCATAAGCCCCAACAGCCTCCAGCATATAGAAATGTATGAGGGCTGACAGGCCTGGTCCTCTCTGTATTAGGGGGAGTTTTCTGTTTAGCTTCTTTCTTTGGAAAGGAGTCAACTTGTCTGCAATGGAGCAAGTTTATCACACCAGTCCACTTAGCTAACAAACATTCCATTCCTGTAGATACAGTCTGTTTCCTAGTGTGCAATGAAACAGAAGACTAATAGTCTCTGGATTTCAAACTGAAGAGCTACACATTTCCTCAGATCTTGAACCTGGAAGTTCAGAGTTGAGCCACTCAAAAAGAGAGTTCAACAGAGATCCCTTAAATCAAACTTCACTGTATGGCAAAATATTCTCATGACATGTTCAGTATGATATTGAATTTCACTGTGACATTCATGACAGTGACATTTTCTTGATATTGCACTAGTGTATAACAAAATAAGATGAGTGTAATGTGATAGAATACACAGTAAAACATGTATCTGATTTCTTAAATTTATACAAATTTTCATTTGTAGTCAATACCACAGAAAAGTAAGTCATCCCTAAGTACTATCCTGAGCTTACCTTGATTTCAAGTTTACAGTTAATCATATCTTTCATTTAAAAAAAAAGACAGATATAACTGACCTTAAATGACCACAGAAAATACATAGGACTCAGGGGTAAAATAATAATTCTTCTTAATTTTCTTATATTCATTTGATGGTGGGTAGCTACAGTTTGCCTCCATGGGTATGCTTCTCAAGGAATACATGTTACATTTCCCCTCTGCTGGTGTTTGGCTTTAACTCTTGGAGGAAGGCCTCACGGTTATGAGGACAGTTGCTGTGACAGGTGCAGGTCCCAATGACCATCACTGGTTTCTTGATGATCTGACCTGGGGAACACTGGAACTCCACCTGGATGGTTTTGGTGTTGTGGGGAGTGCAGCATCGGCCATCACTACAGACCCCACAGAACCTGGGCTTATAAGTGTGCAGGCTAGTGCAGTTCTTGAACTGCAGGTGGATGGCTTTGAGTGACTTTGTGGTACGAAGACACTTTTTTCCTTTCTGAGAAAGAAGAAAAGGAGAGATCATGGAATGGCTACCACTCCTCCAAGGGTAATTATATTTATATAATATAAATATTATTTATATTATATAAATATAATATATATATTTATATATATATAAAGCTATATTTTTCAAGGCACTGGGACAGGTTTTGGTGTTGTTTTAGCCAATGTATCCTTAGGCATTATAAAGAGAAAGGGAATATACCTGGCAGCATTGCATACCTACTAATGCTTCACATACTTTTCAGACATTAATTCACTTAACATTCTTAGCAATATTTGCTCCTACAAGGATCGATTATTTATGTAAGGAACAACTGTGCAAGTTTCACAGATTAGTAAATGGGAGTCTCAAAGGCCCAAAGTCACCAGAAACACCTAATTATTGAATGTCTGACACAAGCTCATGCCTTCTATTATACCATAACCTCGGGAATGAAAGTGGGATTTAAGATTATTTTCCAATGAATGCATATAAGTAGAGAATTTATTCAATATGCCATTAGTAATAGTTGATGAGGGACCCTCATATTGATAATTCAGCACAGCATTGACTCTGTTTATTTCCCACTTAGATTTCTTTACCCACAGGGATCCCTGGGTGGCTCAGCGGTTTGGGGCCTGCCTTCAGCCAGGGGCGTGATCCTGGAGTCTCGGGATTGAGTCCTGCATCGGACTTCCTGCGTGGAGCCTGCTTCTCCCTCTGCCTGTGTCTCTGCCTCTCCCTCTCTCTCTCTGTGTGTCTCTCATGAATAAATAAATACAATCTTTAAAAAATTAATTAATTAAAAACAAGATTTCTTGACCCACTAATTTGCCATAAGTCTCCTGCTTTTCACTTTCCTAGGCACAGCCCACAGCTGTGGAGTCATGAGCCTTGGGATTCTCTTAAATCAGTGGCTCTCAAACTTTACTATACATCAGAATCCTCTAGAAGGTTTGCTAAAACACAGATTGTTGGGCCTTACACTCAGAGTTTCTGATTCAGTAGGTCTGATTTGGGCCCCAATAATGTGCATTTCTAACAAGTTCTTAGATGACAATGCTGGTTTGGGGAGCCACACTTTGAGAAGCACTGGCTGACATTTAAGCAACTCTTCATGTTAGGAAGCTATGATTATTATGCTAGTATCTCCCTAGATGCCAAATAAATTTTGGAATCTTTATGAAATGTATGTAAGTAACAAATATAATATCTCCCCTTATAAAACTGGGTGCAAGTTACACAAAAGAATGTAAGAATTTTGTCAAAAGAAACAATAGAAAAAGCAAAATTTTAGAGGCATGGCATGAAAAAGCCTTATTTAATAAAGAAGTAAATGTGTTCTTAACAATATTAAGGGCCTCTTGTTTCTTCCTTTTTCATATTTAATGTGTAACCTATATTCTTGCCAATGTCCACAAAAAGGCACAAGGTCAGCAACATCTGCATGTGAGTGTGTGTGTGTGTGTGTATGAGAGAGAGAGAGAGAGAGAGAGAGAGAGAGAAAGAGAGACTAAGGGAAGTAGAGAGATGGGAACAGAGATATCTAGAGAGAGAAGGAGAGAGAGAGAGAGAGAGAGAGAGGCAGAGAGGTGGCTTTGTGGGTGAACCTACATAACTGTACTACATGTATGATATAATTCCCCTAAGAGTGGGGAGGTGCACCTTCTAGCACATAATTTTAGGGATAAGATGTTTCTATGTATTCTTTCAAAATTGGTGGAAGAAACATAATTAGGATGGATCCCCAAAAGTCATATAGCTATATAGCCATACAACTAATATGATTGCTGGAGACGTATTTTAGCAATAAATAGAAACGCTGCCTAATGTTAATAGAGTAATCTCTGCCCAGCCACTTTGTAAATTCATTCTGTTTAATCCTCATGACAACTTTGAGGTAGGTACTGTCAATAGCCTCATTATATGGGAGAAGAAATTGAGGCTTAGAGGCTAAGAAAAGTCATCCAGATCCCACAGCTCGTTCATGTGTAAGCCAGGATTTAGGTTGTCGGGCTCTATCTAGAGTCACACCCTTAAGCATTAGGTGATATTGCCTCAGTGTAGAGATATGTATATTTTTCATCATTAGACACTATTTTGGCCTTGGGTTTGTACAAATTTCCATATAATGGTTCAATTTGGTTGGGTATTGCATTTATCTGATCTAGGGCTCCAGTAACAAGGCCTCTGATGTCATCAGGAACCAATCAGAGCTTCTGATCCGCATGCCTTATAGTCAGTGTTAACACACTGAGTTGATACACTTCCAGCAAAAAGGGAAAGAAATGTGCTATTTTATTTGGCACATATCGCCTTATGCTGGCAAATGTACTATTCCCACTAGACTTTTTAAAATACTGAAAATAATTCCCAGACATCCATTCATTTATTTATCAACAATTGTTTATCAAGCACACAATATGGACCAGGTAGGATGTTGGGCACTGAGGGTTGAGCGAGCAAGCCTAAGGGTGAAAAAAAAAAAAAAAATGAGGTCAGAAATGAACTCTCTGAAATCAACTCTGCTTGGCAACTGAGCAGCCAGTTTTTTTCCAGGAATGGAATGGGATTTGCCAGACCATCTCGACTAGGGACACTATTAGAGTTGCTGGCTCCTCCCTCTACCTGTGGACCTGCCGTGAGTTGCTTGGGATAATTCAAAACATGAAAGAGAAAAAAAGAAGGTGAGTCCACTCACTGCAGGAACTTGTCTGCCTTTTCTCTGGGATTCACTCCCAGCTAGAGCTGATGTCTGAGTCAACTAGTGTCACCGTGTCACAATGACTTTCTAGAGCCCAGACGTCCATGAGGCAAAGCTACCTCCTCAAGGATGGGAGGCTGTCTCTAGGCTCCTACCTTATCTGCTGGTTGCTGGTGTTCTTGTTCACAGGGCCGCACCATGCAGAGCCGAGTCTGCTTCACCATTTCACACTGTGGATTTCTGTTGGTGACCCGGGTGGAAAAACCCATGCCACAGCTCTTGGAACATGCGCTCCACTCTGTGGTCTGTTCGATGCAGTTGATGCCGGAGTCAGAGACTGCAACTCCTAGCGTGGCTTCTGTCCTGTAGGCTATGGGGCAGACAAACAAAAGCAGCCACGTTGCGTAAAACACGAGGACTGCCAAATGATCCTTTCAACCATCATTGGAAAGAGGGCCTCATTCAATTCTGTACCCACTAAACTCAGGTGCTCCTGCGGCGCCTGGGTTGCTCAGTGGTTGAGTGTCTGCCTTTGACTCAGGACGTGATCCCAGGGTCCTGGGATAGAGTCCTGCCTCAGGCTCCCTGCAGGAAGCCTGCTTCTCCCTCTACCTGTGTCTCTGCCTCTCTCTGTGTGTCTCTCATGAATAAATGAATAAAATCTTTAAAAATAAAAAATAAACAAACTCTGGTGCTCTCAGGGGCCAGAACTGGACCTCGGTATTTATAAACTCTAAAGAGGTGGCACAATGCTGGCACACTGTAGGCCTTCCAGAAATTCTTTGTGGAATGGCTGTCCACCTTGTCCTGAAGAAGCTTGGGAGACCCTATCTTTAAGAAGTCCAGCAGTTTGAAGAACGTAGAACAGTATAATAGCATCAACAACCATTCCATAAGCTATAAAACGTGATTTTATACAGAGAAAGGATCATGATGAAATTTTAGTTGGATGAGCAATTAGAACCTACGGACTCAAAAGAGTGAGGAAGGCAATACTTTGCTCAAGGGAGGTGAAACTGGTTGTTTGGATTCTTGGGATATAGACACTTGGACTTTGATTACACAAAGTTCTGTCTCAATGTTTAATATGTATGGCTTGGGGCACTTCTGTTCTACATGGCAGTTTTCCTATCTGTAAGGCATAGCTGATAATTTCTGACCTCAGGAAAGCTGTAAAGCTCTGCTTACTGCCAGCATAAATAATCTGGCTGGTTCATGGCTTCTAAAATATTCTCTACTGGCTCTTGAATTTTTTTTTTTCAAAAAGCTATTTCCTTTATAAGATAAAACAAAAAGGAAAGCAAAACAAAGATCCTTGGCCCTTTCTACAGCATCAATCGGGAAGGTGGCATTTCTCTGTGACACCTGTAGCATTCTCTAGGGAGGCTGATCTTGAAAGCACATGGGCAATACACAGAATCTGGAAAAGAATGATTTCTTTTTACTTTTACCTCTGTGATGTTAATAAGGGTCAGGTGGGATGGACTAAAATATAAACAGTAGTCCTGCAATAGGACTAAGTCAGTTCCCTTGCTCAAAAGAACCACTGAATGCAGCAGGTTCTCTTTAGGAGAAACTGTGCATACTTCAATAACTTGGCTAGGATTCACACATGTGATGCGTTTGATCTCAGTGGGCAATCTGGAATCCACAACTGAATGGCCAGGAACGGAGGCCAGTTTCTCATCGCAAATCCGACACAGCACACATGCCTTGTGCCTGCATTTAACCTGTGCAGTGATCACTTTCAGGTATCCTGAGTCTCTTACCTGGAAGGGCAAGGCCTCCCAACTCTCCCTTCTCATTTGAGTCACAGATCCACTTTTCGCAGCACTCCCCGGGCACTTCAACTTTTCTTGGAGCTGGGCAATCAGGCTGGGGCAGGAGCAGGTCCTCTCCACAGCGAGGCACACAGCCAATCTGCCCATCTCTGCAGGCGCACTGGTATTTGCAGCTTGGCTGGAAGGTCTCCCCGCTTTGGTAAATGACCCCATCAAACACACAGTTGTCTCCTTCTACCGCTAGAGCATTGGGGAAGCAAGGCAGAGAGGGAAGGGGCAGAGAGCAAAATCAGGGATGGAGTGTGGTGGAGAAGCTACGCAAGCTACATGCAAACCCCAGATCCTCCTTTTTCCCGTTGAAGTGATCTGTTTCTTCTCTATCTCTGGCAGAGAGCGGTCCTCACGGAGGCCTCTGAGAGCAAGAAGAAAGCGTGAAGGCCATCTGCTCCTGCCACTTATTTTACAGATGAGGAGGAGGTGCATGACCAAGAAGTGACACTCCCCAGGTGCCACAGCTGTTGTTCCCAATGATAAAGTCATTTTTCTAGAACCTCTTTCGATCCTCCTACTCCAGCAGCTTAGAATTAAAAAGAAAAAAGTGCATTGCATATTCACCAAGTAGGTCAAATCTGGAAGGGGTGCTTGGCATTCCAGCACAACAATCACCACTAACTTAGAGAAGACAGGGGCGGCCTCCAACTAACGGGGCATCACGTGGAAAGATGATCTCCATCCATTACCTTTCACCAGCCTGAATGGGCTGGTTTCCTGCATTTTCTTTTATTCACAGCCCAGACTGGGGTTACACAGTCGTCCCAGGAGAGCAGGGGTTGCTTTAGCTCAAATAGGACCGTTACAGGTGTGCAAACAAACCTGCTGGGCGGCAGGTGGGGGAACTGTGAGCTTGGGAGTAAGCCCAAGGTTCCATCGCCCCCGCGAGCATCCCCTTGGAAATGTCCAAAGGAAATGATTTCACTGGCCCTAAAGTCGGCTCTGCTCCCCAGCTATCCGGACTCCACTCTCAGGAGGCGAGGGATGAAGGCGTCTCACCTTTGCCGGCCGCTTTCCTCTCCGGGCTCCCAAAGCCACGAGCGCCCCTCACCTCCACCCGCCCAGACCTTGCCCGCGCACAGCACCACCTGCGGCACCCTCGCCGCTGTTACCATTTGCACCTCGCCCTCTGGGAAGGGGGAAGGAGAGGGGCCGAGGGGCAGGCGGCGCGGGGGCCGGGGTTACCCATGCAGATGCCGCCTCCCGCGCTGGGGTCCGCTCTGCGGTCGCAGAAGAGGCCGCGGCTCTCCTCGCAGGGCTGCAGCGGGGAGCAGCTCTCGCCGCGCTGGCGGGCGCACACCAGGCAGCAGGAGCAGTCGTCCAGCACGGCTCGCACCCCGGGGGCGCAGGCCGGCGGCGTCGGGGCGCACCGGGCCGGACACTGGGTGGGACAGCGCTGGGCGGCGGCGACCTGGCGCGGGCGGGACAGGAAGGGGGAAGCTCTCAGCGGCGACCGTGGGAGGCGCGATCGCGCGCTGCCCCGCAGGGCCGAGCCGCTCACCTGTCCCAGGACCTGGAGCAGCAGGAAGGCCAGGCCAAAGCACCGCCTGGGCACCCCGCGCACGCTCTGCATGGTCAGGCTTTGCCCTCGCGCTTGCAGCGAACAAGCCCCCTGCAGGTCGGGCGCGCGCCTCTGGTCCCCGGCGGCCCCCGCGGAGCTCTTATAGCGCGCTCGCCGGACGCGCTCGAGCCGGTTGGCTGCGGGGCAGGCGGGGGCGGGGGGCGCGCTGGGTGGGGAATGGAACGAACCCCGGGGTTGCCATGGCAATTGGCCGTGGGTGCCGCTCTCCTTAGGGCGCGGCCCGGGGCCTGCGTGTGCCTGTGTGTGGCGACTGGCTCTTCCCGGAGCGCCGGGAGGGGCAGGGTGGAGTCGCGCGGCGGGGACCCAGGGGCGCCCGAGCGCGTGGGAAGGAAACGCCCGTTTGCTCCTGGAAGCCGCTTCGCCTTCCCCCGGGACCGGACCCCGGGGCGCCCCACCCGCTGCGCGCGGGGCTGCGGGCGCGGGGCTGTCCTCGGGGGGCGCCTGCAGGTTGGGGCCATCTGCGGGGGCCTGGCGAGAGGCCCGGGGGCTTAGTCAGAAGGGAAGCACGTGCAAGTTTGTCACCGTTTAGGGCACTCTTTGGATGTGTGTGTGGGGGGGGGAGGGGCTAGGGGGGAGGGGAGCAGAGAGAAGAAGGAACGTGGAGGGGAAAAGCAAGAAAAGAGCAGGCAAAAGCAAAAAGCAAAGCGTCCCAGCGCCACGATGGGGGATGCCGTTGGCCAAATGGCAACGTTGCTTTGATTCTAATCACTCCAACTCCCTACTGGTTCTTAAAACAAACAAACTAAACAAAAACCGAAGCGATTCCTTGGGCTTGGAAGAAATAAAGTGAAAACATTATACAATGAAAATGTAAGAGCCTGAGTTAAATATGAGCTTTCTTCCTGATAGAAAAAAAAAAAAAAAGTCTTGAAACACCTGTTGTACCATGTCTAACGTCACGCAGCACATGTCAGAATCCAAGAGCCTCTGAGAGTTGGTGAGGCAGGTTCAGCTCAGCCACTGTCCAAAGGTCAGTGAGTTAGGTAAGAAGCGGGGAGGTATTTGCTTTCCTTGGCTGACCCCTTCCAGCAAATCTCTCTCTCAGGTGGCATCCGTGTTTTAAAAATTGCAGTGAAGCGCTTGTCATCTCTCATGAGAATGAGAGCAGTTTTGCTGCTCCAAAGGTGATATTGCTTGAGGGATTAAAAGAAAATTTCTCCCCTACTTCAACTTTGCTGCTGCCTCTGGGGTAACTAGGCCCAGCTCCTCCGAGGATAGCCACGTTGGAAAGACACTTTATAAGAAAAATTATACAGTCTTGTGATGTAACGCTAGACTTGAAAAAGAAACAAATTCTCTCTACATCATCCGTCTCTGACACGAAGGAAAGCAAAGACAGCTTGCGTAAGGGGCCAGGCCTGCCCTTGCAATGCCTGTTCCCCATGGTGAAGTCATCCCCAGCCCCTTCAGGAGAGTTCTCTGAGCAACTTGAGACTGCTATTAGGTAGTTCCAAGCCTGCAATCATTCTGCTTCCTTTGAGGTAAACCAGACTCAGCAGGACTCCAAGCTTGACAAGAAATTGAACAGCTAATCTGTGCCATGCGTAGGACACTCACGTATCCTTCAAGTTGACAAGCTCCATGGATCATCTGGCCTAGTGCATCTGGCCCACTCAGGTGCACATCAGAATCAACCAAGGTGTATTTTTTTTTTAAGTGCAGATTCTTAGACCCACTCTTGACCTACTGAGTTGGATTCTCTGGTGAGGGCTCTTGGTAGACAGCTTTTCACTGTATTTTGGAAAGGGAGCTGACTTTGGGAAACCTATAGGTATGGAACAACTAGAAGCATAGCTAATGGGGAAGCAAGAATATTGGCCGGGTTTTCAAAGTATGGATAGCCAGAATAAGGAGAAATCGGCAGCATTGAGGCTCAGCTGACTCTTCTTGGAAAGGGGGAAGATGAGAGGAAAAATGTGAATTCAAGATAAGGATGAAAATGTCAGGAAGTCACGGCTAATGTGAGCCTCTTGGTTGCAACCCATAGAAACCAAACTGGAACTAGCTTCAGCAAGACGACTTCCGGAGGGAAGCTGCGGTATTTCACATATAACTGCTGGGAAAGGTGCTACTAGGCCTCAGAGGCCACTAGGATCAGGGCCTTGGAGCTATCAAGACTCCATCTCTCCATCTGTTCTCACTGCTCTTCTGGGTGTCAGCTTTACTCTGTCCCACCACAGACCAGCTTCTCCATATAAGGGAAGTATCAACCTAAAAGTCTCCCTAGCCTCTTACATTGCAACCTTATCACTGCAGAAGGAATGTCCCTCTCTCTTGGCTCAGTTTGGAAAGTTCCAGGAGAGGAGTTGGATGAGCTCACCCTGGGTTAATTGAAGGAGACAAGAAAGATGAGGAATGGGGATTAGCTAACACCACACAGTTGGAATGGGGTGAAGAATAGTTCCCTAGGAAAGAAGGGATTATTCTTTGAGAAGAAAACAAGCATGACAGGCAAAACAGTACATATCCACTCTACCATCTGCTATAAATGCTCCTGGATAAGGAGCTCCATACTAAAACAATTGGAAATTGAAAATGAATTCATCTGATAAGTATCAGGTCATGCTTTGCTGCCTCCAGGACATCTGTCAAGTCCTCCATGCTGGGATAGATTTTGTCCTCTCTGTTGGCCTGGCACCTGTGCTTTTCGTTCCATCTCTGAACTCATTGAGTAACAGTGACGTTACTGTTTCTGTGCTTGTCTCCATCTCTTACCCAGGAGCCCTTGAGAACAGGGGGTACTTCATAGTTTCCATAACACTCCCAGGAATGGGCAAGCAGCCAGTTGTTCTTGGACCTTTTGAGATCCTGCCAACCCTGCTTTAAGCTTTGTCCCTTGTTACTGCTATGCTAAGTTTAGGTAAGAAAGAACTGGGGGTGTTATTCCTTAGCAACTATCTGCCATCATTACTGCTTCTGACATACACCTTCTCTCAGTTTTTCTTGGCACTATGAGTCTAAAGGATGGCATACAGGCTGGTGACTTCCTCCTGTCTGAAATAAATCCTGTGTCAATGGACATCTCTTAGGAAGTCAGGGGACATTATTACCTTATAAGCACTTCATGGGTTGCTCGTCTTGGCTACCAACCAAGAGGGCAGCTCCACTTGGTTATGAGGGGCAAGTATATTGGTGGATTCACTTCTCCATTCCATTCCATTCCATTCCATTCCATTCCATTCCATTCCATTCCATTCCATTCCATTCCATTCCATTCCATTCTATTTCTCTCCTCCTTTTCCTTCACCCCAGACATGACACTGGAGACTCCTTGTTCCTTCTCTATCTCAGATAGGCTGTTAATTGATTTTTACATTTGCGTTTTCAAGATTTTGTTTATTTTGAGGGAGCGAGAGAGTGAGAAAGAGCAGAAAGAGTGCAGTGGGAGAGAGGGAACCTCAAGGAGTCTCCATGCTGAGTGTGGAGCCCCAGGTCAGGCTCGATCTCCCAACCCTGAGATCATAACCTGAGTCAAAATCAAGAGTTGGACACTTAACCAACTGAGTCACCCAGGTGCCCCAATTTATATTCTTATTACTTGTCAGTACTCCTACCCAGAATACATATAGAGAACTCCTTACAACTTTATGAAGGTAAAATTTTATGTAAGTTTCCACGTTGGGATGCCTGGGTGGCTCAGCGGTTGAGCATCTGCCTTTGGCTCAGGGTGTGATCCTGGAGTCCTGGGATCAAGTCCCGCATCGGGCTCCCTGCATGGGGCCTGCTTCTCCCTCTGCCTGTGTCTCTGCCTCTTTCTCTCTGTGTCTTTCATGAATAAATAAATAATCTTTGAAAAACAAAGTTTCCATTGTTGTTTTATTTTTTTTAGTTTAAAAAAAGATTTTAAAAATATATTGGCACTAGTTTCTGTAGCAAGCGAGAGAAATATAAAGCACAGAACCCCATATTAAAAATGAAACAAAGAAAAGGCAGTGACCATGATGCTATCACCTCCAGGACAACTGTCTCCCTCTTCTCTCCTCAGTGATCACATTCTCCATAAACCTGTAGACACTGATTGTATCTTCATTCAGTCATTATTTAGCGAAGCCACATGTACTCTGGGAATGTGCCCCATATATCAACCTCACAGCTCTTGAATGATTTAGTTTCTTTTTTTCTGAATTTTCTTCATAGGTCCCTTTCCTGGGGCCCCAGGGACTTGGTGGAACACTAGATAATTCCCATTATATGTTAGGCTGGCCAGCTTTACAAGGTGTAGGCTTCTATGGTTAATTTTCATTACATCCTCTTGTTTCTCTGACAGATCTCTCGAGTTCTTGTTTTCCTGGAAATGATGAGGGACAGAGAAAAAGCAGTGACAGGAGATGAAATATTAAATATATAATGTTTGGGGTTATCCTCTTTGGAAACATCTTCCTATTGCCCACATTTAAAAAATTTATTTTGTAGTGCATTTCTTACACAAAAGAAAAATCCAGAAGATTAAGTAAAAAAGAAATTCAAGCTAGAAATTGGCTAGAAATGTGAAAAGTTAATTTCTCCCACTACTAAATGACCTCCTAATAGGAAAATGGGCTCTTTGAAGCTGAAATTTTTTAAAAAGTGTTTGAGCCAGGGGGCACCTGGGTGGTCCAGTCAGTTAGGCATCCAACTCTTAGTGTCAGCTCGGGTCTTGATCTCAGGGTTGTCAGTTCAAGGCCTGCGTTGGGCTCCATGCTGGATGTGGAGCCTACTTAAAAAAATAAAATAAAAAAGGTTTTGAACTGGAATGGAGTTTGTCAAGTTTATGTACATGTCACACTCCCAGCCTCCAGGCACCAACATTACCCCACCTGCACTAAGGAAAGTGGCTATGAGCAAGTCTTTCTATGTGATTTCTTTATGGCTTATAACCGCCAGGTAAAGTATAACCAGTTCTGCGCCATGAACCAGAATCCTCTAGAGCAGAAATTTGTGTCAGAGACAAAGGCACATGCCTGTGGACTGGACATAAGGTTGGCCAATAACCTCTCAGGAGTGCTCCACATTGGATGACAATGGACTCAACTCATAAATGCTGGTGGCCAAGTGAGCACAGAGAAGGGAAATAATATCACTTAAATATAGGCAAAGTCCTGAATAACTTTAAATGATTGTTCCTGGAGAAAGAAAATATTCTTTTTTTGGGCAAGTCCCTATTCCCAAATGATATCTCAGAGCCCCAAAAAGCTTGTACAGCCTCTCCTACCCAATTTATGAATTCTCAGAAAAAAATAAGGTAGACTTTTAGGAGATGTGGGGCCACAGAACTGTGTTATGCTTGACAATGTGAATGTTCATATGTCTAATTCATTAAGTGATAATAATTTATACTTCATGGCATGAATAAAAAATGAATAAGATGTTTTATGTTTTCAAGGATTTTATAACCTAGGAGGAAAATGAAGTAAAAAAAATAAAAACTGTCACCTAAGGCAGAATGTGATCATTTCTGTCCATGAATATAGGCAAAGTAACATGGGAGCATAAAGGGAAATGAATTTAATTGCTGTGAGAACATGGAGTAGTGGAGGTTGGGGAACGAGTGTTGGGAAAACTAATCATTCCATGTTCATTGTTTGTCTTTTCGCTAAGCCACATTGCCCTGAAGACTAACATTGAGTTGGATAGTGCATGGGTGGGAATTTGAAAGCTGGAAGTGTGGTGAGTTGAACAGAGAGACCATGGAAGAAAAGTACAAGAAAAATTCAGAACTTGTTCAGGAAATGAAGAGTGGATTAATTTATCTGGAACAGAGCAAGGTAACGGGAAATAAGGTTGGAAAAGTAGACCACAGCCACCAACCCTTGGAAGAATATAAATGCCAAGCTGTAGAGTTTAGGGTTGTTCTTTTTTTTTTTTAAGTCTATCTATCTATCTTCTATCTATTAGCAAGGAGCTGCATAATCAGGGCCTATTTGGAATGTTTTCTTCAAAAATTTATGCTTAATTACAGAAGTAGGTGACTGGGCATAAGTAATGCAGTTATAGTGTTTTTGCAACAGTGCAGGGAGAGATAACGAGGATTGGAACTAGCAGACTGGCCCTGGGCATGGAAAGGCAAGGTTGGAGATAAAAGATGATTTGCTTTCCATGAAGCTCTGGGTGAGTGTGGATGGCTGGGGTAGTGATTATATAAGTATGATTCCAGGTTTGACCCTAGATGACTAAGTAGCTGAGATAGCATTTTGGTGGAAGCCAAATAGCTTCTGTAATAAAATATCTCTCCATCTGACTACCAGGGCTCGAATTCTTAGATCTTAGATGATTTACCGGGCTAGTCTGTGCCTCAGTTTCTTTTTCTGTTTGTAAGATAGAAATGATAATAATTATTTTTTCTTCCTAGGATTGTTGATAGTATAAGTAAGGTGAGAGATAGAAAGCCCTGCAGCCCTTCTCAATGGGGTTCTGTGAAAGAATTAAGCTCTAATACCATGAGGCTTCCCTTTCAATGAATTAACTTCTTTCCTGCATGTTGAATAGTGTTAGCAGGTAACACACACTATGGGGAACCACACAGGGCATCTTAGAAAGATATTATGCCTGGGTTAGGTGATCTTGAGGATAATTCAAGGAACTCGAGTTTTGTTCTGGACTGGCTGCTGATGGGAAGTAGAAGCAAGTTCATGATTGGTCGTCTTAATAATCTTTATTGCAAAGGCAGGATGAACAAAGCACGGATAGAATTATTTTGGAGGAAGAAATGACAGTGGCTCAGGTTAGCTGGGTCAGGGGAAGCTTGGCCATTTTTGGAGTCTCATAGTGTCTTTAATTTCTGTCACACATGATATAGAGTGGTCTTCTCTTTTAAAAAAATATTTTATTTATTTATTCATGAGAGACACAGAAAGAGACAGAGAGAGAGAGAGGCAGAGACACAGGCAGAGGGAGAAGCAGGCTCCATGCAGGGAGCCTGACGTGGGACTCAATCTGGGATTCCAGGATCACGTCCTGAGCCAAAGTCAGACGCTTAAACGCTGAGTGACCCAGGCATCCCTAGAGTGGTTTTTTCATGGAAAGTCCTCATCAAATGTTCATAATTCATAGCAGAGGAAACTCACAACCTAGTTGGTAGCAATAGTTATAAATAGTCCGGGCTTCTCTCCCTCTCTCTCTGTCTCTCTCTCTCTTTCTTACTGCTTCTTGTGAATAGCTTTGACTTTTCTCTGAGATGAGTAGAAGTAGAATTATCAAAGCAAAGGTTTGTATAATTTATGGTTTTGGATACAAATTTCCAATTCGCTTTCTAGAAGTGTTATCAGTGTACTCTTCTGCTAGCAGTATATGATAGTGGGAAAAATGTTGGACAGTTTCCAGAAAGCCAGTCCCTTGAGTGGTTGGGGTAATTTGTTAGAATGACCCAAACCTTTGGGGCATCTGGATGGCTCAGTCGGTTAAGTGTCTGACTCTTAATTCTGGCTCAGGAAATGATCTCAGGGTTGTGAGATCAAGCTTCCTGATGGGCTCTCTGATCAGAATGGAATCTGCTTAAGGTTCTCTTTCCCTCTGCCTCTGCCTCTCCCTGCTGGTTGTGTGCACTCTCTTTTTCTCTCTCTCTCAAAATAAATAAATAAATAAATAAATAAATAAATAAATAAATAAATAAATAAAATCTTAAAAAAAATTTACCCACATTTAGTGCTTTTAGTGGTTCTTCCTATCTGGTTCTCTTTCATTAGGTTTTACTGCTGAATTTGCTGGTCGCATAAGAAGGAGTCATTCCTTCCCACTATTCTTCCCTTCTTCCTTCTGTTGAAGGACTCTGCTTTTTCCTGTTGATTGAAATCAATAATACCAGTCAACACTGGGAACCACTTTTTTCTTGTTACCTAATCCTGGCCATTTTGCTGTCCTTATGTCCCTAGTCAGGAATTGCTATAGCTCATTCCTTCAAGTCATGTTTCCTTCAGGTTAAATGGACAACAAGATGTCACTAATCAAAATTCTCTTTTCCATTGTCTTTCTGGACTTTCCAGTGTCATGCTAAACACTGCTAGTCTTCTTTCAGAAGAATCTCCTCTTGCTGGTGCTAGCTTATGTGTGCTAGGTCACTTGTAAATCAACTAGAACAGTGGCTCTCAAGTATTTCTCACCATGACACTCATTAAGAAATATTGAAAATTTATATCATCATGAATAAAAATGTATAAATGCATGTTCACATATATACATACCAGTTTATATAAATCATTTCATACCCGTAGCTGTAATTAGAACAAAAATATCACAAAACAAATATGTCTTTACTACATGGCCCATGTTTGAATATTTGTTATTCTAGTCTCTTCTATTTAAAGAAAAAGCATGTTATGATAGTCTAAATTCATATTTTAACTTCTTTTTTTTTTTTTTTTTTTTTTTTTTTTTTTTTTTTTTTTTTTTTTTTTTTTTATTGGTGTTCAATTTACTAACATACAGAATAACACCCAGTGCCCGTCACCCATTCACTCCCACCCCCCTTTAACTTCTTAATGATAGAAGAGTGTCTCCTTGTTAGAGAAGGTGAAGAGTAACATAATAAATCTGTTCCTGGGACGCCTGGGTGGCTCAGCAGTTGAGCGTCTGCCTTCAGCTCAGGGTGTGATCCCAGAGTTCCAGAATCAAGTCCCACATCAGGCTCCCTGAATGGAGCCTGCTTCTCCCTCTGCCTATGTCTCTGCCTCGCTCTCTGTGTTTCTCATGAATAAATAAATAATATCTTAAAAAAATAAATCTGTTCCTGCATTTCTATTTTCTCCATCTTAGAATTTCTTCCTTTTTCTTGGACCAAGAAATTTCAGTTTGATTGATACAGCTCAGCCTTGATTCCAGTATTCATTACTCATCCCCAGCTACCTAAGCTAGAATATGGAATTCAGAATCTCTGGTAAATTCAATCATAACTGTAAATTCAGTGTGCTCTAGAATGATGCTTCCTTCCTCCTTTATTGGATATTATCAGCATCCATTTTCATGAATACAATCCCATATTTTGCCCAAAGCTTGGAGATTATTTTATTCTTTTTTGGCACTTAAATGTTTTAACTTTAATTTAGTATATGTAGCATTATTAAATTACAAATGTGTGTATATATATATATATATATATATCAGATGATAGTCAAAACTTTAATTCTCTGTATCAAGGGGCAGTTTACTTCGGTGATAATATTTAAAATATATGACTATGACATAAAATAATGGATTCATTCTCAAATGGAAGGGAAATGCCATTTTAAATGCTATTCCACATTATTACTCCAGTAGACAATGACAAGTGTAATTATCAAGAGATTGTGTTTACCTTGAAAATTTCCATCTTGCATGCCACCAGAAGAAGAGTTAAATGTATACTAGTCTTCTTCCTACCCATTGCAAGAATATCCTGAGAAGAACGCTTACAGATTTTTTTTCAATGTCGTGATTTTAACTACTGTAAACCATAGCATGCTTTGTTTGAAATTGGTCACCCATTTGGCAAGTATTTTATTAACTGCAAATCTGTACCTCCTTCTGGATTCTGAGGAGTGGGAAGTTAGGGCCAAAGGAGAACTGGACCACGTTGGCAAGGTTAGAGTTTCAGGGAAAGAGGAGGCCTACCTTTAAGGAAGAGAGAAAACATCTTTATTAGACAAGGAAGGAGGAGTTCCTTCAGTTGTTAAGCTATTCTTAGAGGGAGCTGTAGCCTCTAAGCTCACAGGTCTTCCCATTTCAATTCCACTTATCAGCATCCAGCATTTTCCTTATCTTTAGGATACTGCCAAGGCTTTGACATTGACTCCATTGACATTTCTCCACTGTGAAAAAATTGGATTTGGCTTTGTTTATTTCAGCCTTGCAACTAAAAGAGAAGATATTCTTTTAGCTTTGACTATAGGTTGCCCCTTCATCCTCTGCTCTCCTGTCAGTACCACACAAAATGGGAATTTTTTCCTAAACTGGATAGCAAGTTCAGTATTAGAATAGCTAAATACCAATTGTCCATATACTATGAATAATTTTCTAGCCTGTCCTGTACCTTTAAATTTAAATTTCATGATTTTTGATGTACAGAGTTTTATAAATTTAAGTCAACAAATTCATAGATATTCCCTTTGTGATTCATTCAAGTAGTTATTATTTTTTTTAATTTCCATCTTTCAACTGAAAATCTTATGGTTTTTTAAAGTTAATTTTTATGAAAATTTTGCTTAGTCTAAAAATGTTGATCAGTACCATATAATTGTAAAGAACAGTAGTCTTCCGCCCTATCCATATATTAATATTCATTCTTAATAGTCAAACATTCAAAAATCTCTTGGCTGTATTTATCTTTAATATTTGTCAGATTTTATAACATGTGTCTTCCCATATTATACCTCCATATTAGCTTATACTACTTTTTTTTTTTTTTTGCTTTTTCAAATTTTCATATTACCCACTGACTTTCTTCTTCTTTTTTGCTTTCTTTTTTGGAAGATGAGGATTTAGCTTTCTTACATCACAACCACATCATATTCTGATTTTTCCTTCTTCCCCTTAGATTCACTCTTTCTTCATTTTTCCAGTTGTCAAAATTTCTTTAATAATTTTTTTAAAAACCTGCTGTTTTAAAAAATATTTTTTATTTTTTTAAAAAAATACTGTTTACTTTATCTGACTATTGTAATGAGTCACAGATGACAATGTACTATAGTTATGTTTCCTAGTTGTACTGAGACCTCCTTATATTTGGGAACTCCTTTCACTACATTGCTGTGCTGAATCTTCCATTTTTTCAATCCCAGGTATCGCCTTACACTTTATATAATAACTTATATTTAGGTATAGTTGTATAAAATGTTAAGCAGTGGAATGAAATGATCTACAAATACAGTAATCCCTTTGTCTGTAGGAGATATGTTTCCAGACCCCCAGTGGATTCCTGAAACTGCTAACAGTTCTGAACCCTATATATACTGTGTTTTTCCTATACATACACACCTATGATGAAATTTAGCCTATAAATTAGGCATAGTAATAGATTAACAACAACTAATAATAGAATAGAACAATTGTAACAATATGCTATAAAAAAAAGTTATGTTGGGATTCCTGGGTGGCTCAGCAGTTGGGCATCAGCGTTTGGCTCAGGGTATGATCCTGGGGTCTGAGATGGAGTTGTGCATCAGGCTCCTTGTGGGGAGCCTGCTTCTCACTCTGCCTGTGTCTCTGCCTCTCTCTGTGTGTCTCTCATAAATAAAAAAATAAATATATATTTTAAAGTTATGTAAATGTGGTTTATCTCTCACTCTCAAAATATGTTACTGTACTGCACTCACCCTTCTTATGATGATGATATGGGCTGATAAAAATGCCTGTGTAATGAGATGAAGTGAGATGAATGATGTAAGCATTGTGACATAGAATTAGGCTACAATTGACTTTCTGATCCTACATCAGAAGGAGAGTCATCTGCTTCATGGCACTTGACCATGGGTATCCTAAGCCATGGAAAGTGAAACTGCAGATAAGCAGGAGACACAATTGTTATCCAACTCAAGAGTTGACTGAGTGAAATAATAGGGCATGTGGGGAAACGAGTTAGAAGACCATCCCAAGTTGTCCAGCTAAGAGATGATGGATAGCTTGGACCAGAGTCTGGCAGAGTAGATGGGAAGAAGAGAAAACATTTCAAACAATTACAAAGTAAATGCTTTGGATTTATGATTTTTAACAGAAGTGACAGAAACCAACCAAAACTAGAAGAATAAGCCTAATTATAAGATTATGCAGATGCCTCCAAGGAACTGGAGTATACAGCTGAGACTTAGAAAGTGCCTGGAACCAAGACATGGAAAGTCTTAGGAAATTCATGTAGTAACTTGTTTTTATCTCTCATTTCTGTTTCTAAATTTTTACTGCCTTCTCTATCTACGCACACTGGCTTAATCTACTCCATGTATATAGGGTAGAAGATGGCCATAGCACATCGCCCACATTTCTACACCTCCTCTATTCAAAAGAAAGCATGTAGAACTATATTTTTAATTTTTTAGTTTCAATTTTAATTCTTCAAAAGTGTGAACCAGGCTGTCCACTTTGAATCTTTTTAAGTGGATTCAGGGAGAAGTTTTATGATAAAAAATAAAAATCTGAGCACTCAACATATTGAAATGGGGCTAAAGTTAGGGTTAAAAATCTAATGATTTTTGGAGTGTCTGAGTGACTCAGTCAGTTGAGCCTCTGACTCTTGGTTTTTACTTGGGTCGTGATCTCAAGGTTGTGGAGTTGGGTCCCTTTCATTGGGCTCCATGCTCAGTATAGAGTCTGTTTGAGATTCTCTCCCTTTCCCTCTCCCTCTCTCTCTGCCCCTCTCCCCCATGTGCTCTACCTCTCTCTCTCTCTCTCTCTCTCTCTCTTTACAATAAGTAAATAAATAAAATTGTTACAAAAAATCTAATGATTTTTATTTTCTCATAAAGAGATGGATGTGGTAATTGTTGGGAGTAAGGAAGGTGGTAGGGTCAAAGATTTGGGAAGACTAGTTAAGGTTTGAAATTACAATTGCAGAAAGAGAGAGATTGAGTAGAGAGACGTAGTATGACCCTAGGTAGCATTGAGAGCCCAGTTGGGATGAACAAACTTCAATTTATGGTGGCACTAATCTGCAAATTAACAGAGGCACAAGGAGTTTAGGTATTAGATAATGACAGTGATGGGCCATGCACATTAAGGATAAGGAGATATGTGAAGAGAGAAGACTTATGGGTAGAGATAAAATAGGAAGAACAGCATGTACAAGGGCCCTGAGTCAGGAGAGATTTGGTGGGTTTGAGGCACCATGAGAAATCTAGATTGGACACATTTTTTGAAGGCTGGAGTCACAAGTTGATTTTCGTTTTCATCACTCAAATGACTGACTTCAGTGACCAATCCAGTATCTATTTGTAGTAGGTGCTCAATAAATATTTCTTGAATGAAGCTAGTCTTATCTTTATCCAGCAATTTTCCTTCAAACTTTCTGTCCTCTAGATGGCACCCTTCCACAATTTACAGAAGTAATTCAGGCTTTCATCTATTTTTATATTGGAAAAATTACTTAAATATTTTGGGTCTCAATTTCCTCATCTGTAAAATATAGAATAATAATAACTCCCACTTTATAGGTAGTTGTGAAGTTTTGTTGGAGTAAAACACATAAAGTACTTACCTTTTGATTTGATAGACAATAAATACTCATTACCTAATGTAGTTATTAATTTTTTTATTAATAATCTCAGCCCGTGAGATTATTTGTGTTCATGTCATTGTCTTTGTTTAAAAATCTTTCCATTTTTACTGGACATTTGTATGTTGAAGGACACTGAACACCCTTTCCCATCTTAATTGTATCCTGAGTTTTCCTTTGAGATACTAGTCCCTCCAAATTCTGAGTCCAAGTGTTGGTTTTGCTTGTTTGTTTTTGTTTTTGAGCCCACGTATTTTGAGTGAGATGCCTACTCCTGGTTAGAGGGTAGCAGCCCTGGAGGCTTAATGTCAATACCTGTATTCTGTATTTCATTCCCCTGATCATAGGGAACCTGGGAGTCTAACCAGATCCAATAAAATGTGTAATAATTTGGGACTTTTGTCTATCCTTTGTGGAAACTTCGAGAAGAGAGCATCACTTGTCCCCACAATAAAAAAAGATGAGGTCACGAGGTCTGTATTTATGCTACTAGAAGTATGGCTGAGAGCGTCCTCAAGGAGAGCCTGAGGGTCAAGCAAAGAACAGAACAGAGATAAGGTTAAGAGTGAAGTTCTAGATGATATTTTTTTTTTTTGAGCCCCTGGATTCAATCCTGCCTGAAACTAGTTGTATTTCTTATCTTTTGCAATATGTGAGCTAATGCATTTAGTTTATTGTTTAAACTAGATTAAGTTGTGATTTTGTTACTTGCAACATATACATAATTTTTATTGAAAATGCAATCTGCCCACTTTCTATCAAATATATACTGACAGAAATAGAATATTCTTCTAATAATCTTTATCTAAAAATTCCTTTAGTATAATAATCAATGGATGTTATGTCATTAAATAGCCCATATCTTAATTTTTTTCCAGTATAAATCAAACTCTAGGACAATATGGTCTTTCAAAAATTAGTGATTCTTTTAATAATTATGCTGTGGTTCTCAGGGCCTATCACTGAGTAAAGATATTCCTACACACAGATTAGTTTTTATTTTATGGCTTATTTCACCTTTTAGTGTAAAACAAGAACATTACTGAAATTTTTTATTGTCCACTTATTATAAAGCTGAGTTCAATTTTTTGCTACTTAAATCCATTATTTAATTTCTACATTTCCATTATATCCAAATTTTGAGAGACCATGGTTTTTATTACTCACAGAGGGAACATTTGAAGAGGAAGGAATTTTGGAATCAGACCGAACTGGGTTCCAATCTCAGCTCTGCTACTTGCTAGCTCAGTGAGCTTGGACTAGTTATTTAACTCTGAGCCTCAACTGTTTGTTTGGATTTCAAATTGAGAGTGATAACAGAAACTTCCAGAGAGAAAGATGTACTGAGTAATACTGAGATAGCACATGTAAAACTCCTAATGTACATTACAATACCTAAAGGCTCATAACAAGTATTATTTCTCTTTTCCTAATTAGTGCATTTAGCTTTGTCTCCAAAAATTTTAGTGAGATGTCATGCCAAGCAGATACATTGTTCTATGACTTAAAAGCATTAAATGTTTTTTCTTTATTTACCAGTTTCTAAGTGCTCAGTGAGGAAATTAATATGTATTTAGATTAGATCTTGTTGATTGCTAATTTGATGTCAGGTTTATAAATTACTTGAAGTAGTGTATCTATGGATGATGATAGGAATACCCATATTTCTTTGCACAGTATACATTGAGAATTATGGGAAGCTTAGAAAGCCATTAAATCCCTCTCTTATCATAATGTCCATACATCAGTTTTTGTGTGTATTGTCTCAGTTCCACTGGAGAATTTTGGCTTCATGTTTTTTCATTTATTTTTCAACTTTATATTATTTTGTGCTGCTAGCTGTGTAGCTCATAATAAGGAAATTGGAAAAATATGTGTGCAATCATGCTACAAACTATGACCCATCCATTTAATATGAACTGGGAGAGAAGTAGCTCCCCCTTTGTTTTATTTGTATTATTGAAACATTCTCAACATTTGGATTTCAAGTCCAAAGGAAGAGTTTTGTTCTTCATAGTGTTTTTTTGTATAAATGTCCTGAATGGTGTTCATGTGAAATAAATTTTGTTTTCCCCCTGGACCTCAGTACTAACTCTGACAATCAGAAATCATTTTAAAATCTCCCAATTACATACCCTGCCCAATGGCCTAATGGCCATGACCTTTTCATGCCAATTGGATCCTTCCTCACTTCCCAGCTGGAGACTGAGCTGGAGTAGCTAAGGAACCTTCTTAAACAGAGGGATAAACATATCCAAGTTTAAATTTGTCTGAATACTAGTATAATTACACGAATGACTTAGCTATCCTTTTTTATTGTTCAAGTTGAATTCAGGAGGGAGAAATAAGCTCCTGAAAGTTAATGAAGACAGAAGTCAGAGAACAAGAAAGTATTGCCAGAGATGTCTCTTTATATGCAATGATACTTAAAATTTATGATCAAGATGCAAGATGGTATGATGGTTAGAAGCAAGGGCTCTGGTGCTGCTGGGTGTGAACTCAGATCTGTGACTTACTAAGAGCGCAATGTTGGGAAGGGAGCCTGCCTGTGTGCTTCTATGAAATGGAGGTAAAAAACCAGACCTCCCTCATGGATTCTCGGGAGAAGAGGTAAATTAAATAAATATCCTAGAACAGTACCTGGCATATTGTAAATACTCAAAAAAAGTTACTTTTGGTTATTATTCTGTTTCTGGATATTTAATTTAACAATACAGAAATTTCATATAAATAAGTAAATACTGACTAAATAAAAATAAACGTAATTTTAGGATTCCAGTTCAATCATGTGGACATCAGTGAGAGCATATTTTATATTAATTTACATTAATTGCAATGATGACCATTGACTCTTAGGTAAATTTTACAGAAATCTTCAGAAATTTCTTCATGTGCACAAAAAGAGCACTTTACAAATAGACCCTAAAGTAAAGGAAAAAACGGGATGAAAGCATTCTGACTTCCAAGCAGTGTTTCTGTTATTCTTCTGGAAAAGGAATCCTTATTCCTTTTTTGACCTATTCCAGTTCTCTCCTTACCTCCTTTTTAACCAAAATTATTGAAAAAATCCTTTCTACTTGAGGTTGCAATTTATTACCTGCAGTTTTCTCCTGGCCCCAACTAACCTCACTTTGCTGTTCCTCTGCAGCTGTCTTTTCAAAAAGCATTGGAAAACCTGGAACTTCTAAAACTCAACAATCCTTTTCAGTCTTTATTGATGGATGCTTCAAAGCATCAGACCATGTTTGCTTTTCTTTCCTTCTTGAAACTCTTCTTTTCCCTTAGCTTTTTGATACCTATTTCCCTCCTCCATCTCTGTGCCCTTCTTAATCTTCTCAGATACCTATTTTTGCAGCAACTTTGTCAATTATTATATTCCTCAGGATCTGCATCACAGACATCTCACTGTTAGACTCTCCTTGGTTGATTTGATCCAAGCCAATTGATTCCTGGTGCCATCCAAATTGTCCCAATTTATATTTCTCAATTTCTGTTTCATTTGTTTATATTTCTGTCTCTTAGATACTGTGGTGCCCCATAAATATCTCAAGGTCATTGTGACCTCAACTAAAACTAAGTGTTTTTTTCTTCCCAGTCCAAAGTTGCTTCTACATTAATCCTTATTTGGTTGAATGATTCTACTACCAACATACTCATCTAAGTTAGAAACCTTGAAAGCACAATAGATTGTTCCCTTCACATTTTCCAATATTTCCCATTGGTTCCCAAGGCAAATTGAATTTACCTTAGAAATCACTTGACCTATCCTTTTCTTTATATCTACAGTCTTACTACTTATAGTTCTCCTCGTCTTATGCTTACATTATTACAATGCCTACACTGAAGGGCAAGCAAGGAAAGGCCATAAAGTTAACTGAAGAACATTGAATTCTCAGAGAAAAAGAAAACTAGATAAGTAGAAACTTTAGTGTAAAGTGAGGAAAAAGTGAGGTTAGTTGGCACTTGATTGAGAAATTTTGCAATAAGATGAAATCTTGAGTTGCTACCACTGAAATGTGTTCTTCCAAAGGTCAGATAATACTTTAGGGGTGATAGAGGTGTTTGAAGACTACGAAAGGATTGTCTACCCTGACGATTAGTCATGCCAGTCAGTTTAATTAATTTTAAGTGTTTGTCTGTTGTGTAATAAAAATTTGACAAGCACAGATACAGAGCTAAACCTATCACCTCACCCTCAAATTATCCTTCTTTCCTTCTTTCTGTTTTCCCTCTCTTGGTAGGTGATACCCATAGATGGGCATTTTCCCACTCTAGAAATTTCAAGCATTTCCCTGCTCCCTCAGCCCAGAATACTCACCTTGATTCCCTACTTCCCACATCTTAGTTCAAAGCTCACCATTCATTTTCTTGAAAGGTGTAGTTAATACTGAATCTTTAGTACTCTACTGGATTATTTTGAAATAAATATTTGTTGATTCGCATTTCAAAATCCTAGACATTGTCATCTATGATGTGGACTATCCCAATAATCTAACTTGACTTTCTAACATTTTTTTCCCCCAGTTTAACTTATCTTCCATGTTGCTAGCACAGTTATCTGCCTAAAAACTGAAGTCAAATGAGTCCTTTCTTCTTCTGGCTTTCAATGGCCTCAAGCACAAGCTAAATGCTTTCTACTTGCCAGCTGAGACTTTTTACCAGTTGACTCCATTTTCCCCCCTATAGTCACATTCCTACCACTTCCCTTCCTGTATCCTATGCTCCTGTTACTTTTTGTGGTTCTTCAAATTAAGCTAAGCCTCCCTCCTTGTGTTTTCGCACATGTTGTTACTTTTGCAAAAAACTCATCTCCCTCTGTGAACACCCAGCATATTTCTTTTCTGCTCACAGATCACCCAGGCAGGTAGCCTTTCCTCCACCATCCTCACCACCTTCACAACTCTCCATTATATCTTTTGGTATTTTTAACAGCTGTTTCTTATCTATTTACCCCAGACTTGGTAAGCACCTAGAAGGCATGGATTTTGATTTAGATGCCTCAGAATTCTCAGAGCTTCTCAGAGTTAGCAGTCTCTCATGTTTTGTCATCCTCTCTAATTTTTCCACTCGTTTTCTCTCCTTTCCCTATAATCCCTTTCACTATTTTTTATATCCCTATATGACTGAAACCATATAATGATTGTCCTTCTCTGATTGACTTACTTCACTCAGCATAATACACTCCAGTTTCATCCATGTCGAAGCAAATGGTAGGTATTCGTGGAAGGGGAGGCGGGCAGGGGAATGGGGTGACTGGGTGACAGGCACTGAGGGGGGCACCTGACAGGATGAGCACTGGGTGTTATAGGGTATGTTGGCAAATCAAACTCCAATAAAAAGTATATATATATATATATATATATATATATATATATATATATATATACTTTTCTCAGAGCTTCTTATGCAGTAAAGATTTTTTAAATGAATAATCAAATTCTAGGATGACATTCTATTTTTAGTTATGTACATATTTTACATAGTTATGTACATCATGTGCATGAACATTTTCAACTCTTGTCATAATCTGTGATCAGAGAGATATTTTTATGTATGTTCTACAGAAAAAATAGAGAATCATTGTAATCATACAAGATTCCAATTGAAGTATTCAGCGGTCTTGTTAGCTAGACACTTCAGGCTCTTGAAAGAAAGGGAAAGAGGGAGGGAGACGAAAGAAAGAAAGAAAGAAAGAAAGAAAGAAAGAAAGAAAGAAAGAAAGAAAGAGAAAGGAATGAAGGAAGGGAGGAGGAGAAGAAAGGAAGAAAAGAAAGAGAGAGAGGGAAAGAAAGAGAGAAAGTTGATTAACTACAAATGCTAGAAAAATGATAGACTAGCATGGGCCTAAATGTGACTTGTCCTCAGTAAATGAGACCTTTTTATCATGAAATTTCTGAGTTTTATCTCCCTGACAGTCATTTTGCAGTGACCCACTTTTTTTTTAGTGACCCACTTTTTCATCCATATCTTCAACTTCCTCCAACCAATCAGCATGATTAATTCATTACTAAGAACACGTCTTGGGTTTCCACTCTATTTTTTTTACTCTACTGTTTCCTTTGTCAGAATGCCTTTAACACTTTATTCCTTCTCTCCTCTCAAGATCCTACCTAGTACTCAAGAGATTTCAAGATGTCACTTTCCTCCAGGAAGATTTTTCTGATCCTTAGGCTGAATGAAAACTTTTTCAATACTTTGTACCCTTTTAATGGCACTTACCACAACCTGCTCTATACTATGATTATTTGTTTACTTGGTTCATTTTACCTATTAGAGTTTAAGCTTCTTAAAGTCAAGAAAATTCTCTTATATTTATCCTTCACTCAAGCAATGTTTGGTACAGTTTTGGCATTCAGTTAGTATTTGCAGTATAAAATTGAAATGAGTTATGGGCCTGAATTTTGCCATTGATAAGTTTCTTGGGGCCTGAACTATCCAGTACATACATGTGTATGTCTTAATCTCTGCTGAATTGTATGGAATGTCCCTGTCTATTTATTTCCACTACTAGAAGTCTCTATTTTCAGGGCCATTCACAACCAATTGTTATAACAACAATAAGAATAACCATAGAGATCTTTAAAGTAGTCATCTCTAGACTTCTTCTTCTTTTTTTTTAAGATTTTATTTATTTATTCATGAGAGACACACAGAGAGAGAGAGAGGCAGAGACAGAGGTAGAGAGAGAATCAGGCTCCATGCAGGGAGTCTGATGTGGGACTCAATCCCGGGACCATATGACCACACCTTGAGCCGAAGGCAAATGCTCAACCGCTGAGCCACCCAGGTGTCCCCATCTCTAGACTTCTTACCCCCCAAAAAGCATCATGTTAAGGAGGGAATAAGATGTATTGTCAGGAGCACAGGCTTTGGATTTAGATCTGAATCCTGGCTCTTCCACTTATAAGTAGTGTGACCTGAGTAAGCTTATTAACCCATCTATCCCCCGCCCCCCCCCCACTTTGAGTATCTATAAAACAAGTATTGTAATAGTACTTAACTCATGGTTTGTGTGAGAATGGAATAAGTTAATATTGTAAAGTGCTTAGAAAAGTATTTGGCACGTGATAAGTGCTCAGTTGCTTTTAGTTTTTACTGTATTATTACTATTATGTGCACTTAGTGTATATGCCTGCCACTCCCTTGAAAGCATGAGCTTATAAATGTTTGACACTGTGTTTTCTTGGTCTTTGTATTTTACGTGACTGGTATAGTACCTCATACAGAGTTAACACTGAAGAAGAAGAAGAACCTGGAAGAAAATTCCTCCTTGCTCTAGAGGTGAACCTGAACTTGCTTGCTCCCTGTTGTGGATATTCAAAGAACTTCCTTTTTATGCTCTCAGCAACCTCATATTTAACCCTGCTGGTTTTCATTTATTTTATAATTCAATCATAATGAATTTTAAAATCCATTCTAACTTCTAAAGATCTCTAGAGATTTGCTTCATCAGTCTGACATCACGTTCATTTACATTTCTTATTTTTTTCATTTCCTTGTATGAGGTCTAAGAATTGTTCCAATAAAACACTTTTAAGATTGTATTACATATACTGTGTGCTATTTATTCCTGGCTACATGTTCAAATTAACAAGCACGAAATTGCTAATGCTCTGATCAACTATAACAAACTGTAATGCTATATCTGTCATAATTGAAAAAAAAAAACTGGAACTGGACTATTCTTTTGTAATCATCTAAGCTAATAGTTTACGTGGAAAATATTTATATAAAAAGCATAGCCAATTGAAGTTCAAGGAGTTGTTAGAGGCCATGCAGCTTGGTCACTCTCCCAAGAGGGTAAGTTCCTCAGTAGCCCTCATGATAAATAATTGTCCTTTGCCTAGATTGTTCCAGGAGGAGAGATCACATTGATTCTAAAGTCATCTTTTTCCCTTGGTGGGTAATTTTAATTTGTGGGAAATTATTTCTTCTGTTGAATAAAACCCATTGCTCTTAAAAACCACATAGGTTAAAATAGATCATCATCTTTCTTGATGGCCTTCAAATATTTGGAAACAGGTACTTTATTTCCCTGATATGTTAAAAATTAACAGATTGTACTGATGGAACTCAAGAATTTTTATGCCTAAAAATATGATAAAAATATATGGTATAAAATATGATTTAATCTTATTACTTTACAGATGAATACATTAAAAAGAAGAGAGATTGAGTACTAACATGCTCACATCACACATTTGTTCATTCAATCATTGCATACTTAGCCACCAGCTTAATAAATTCATAATTTTGTAATTTAAAAATAATACACAATTTTATAATTTAGTACAACACAAAATTTTACAATTTATTATAACAAATAAATTATGTAAATTATGAAGAAACTTATGTTTATTATATAAATAACACTGAAGATCTTGGTGAGTTACAGCCAATCCATTCTTCCTCCTCTTTCCCCAGAAGCTCTGACTAATCCATATTTGTTATTAACTTTCAAACATATTGTATGGTTACTGCTCTAGCAGAGAAACAGAACCACTATGAGTGATGTGGAATATGGGATTTATGACAGGGATTCTCTTTTACATGGTTTGTAGGTGCTATGGAAGAAGTGGAAGCCTATTGCCTCTGCATCTGGGCCTGAAGTCATTGTTGGTTCGTAGAACTGGCAGTGAAGATCACAAACCAGATGTGAAGTGGGGTGAAATGAGAACAAACAAGAATGTACATCCATCCCTCACTGCCTCTGAGATGATTATAAAGTACTTAGTTTAGTGAGAGGCATACAGTAAGTACTCAATAAATCATTGTAAATATTTATCACTGTTATTGCCCCTAAAACCTCTTGCTGTTTCTACTTGATGTGTCTCACCATTAAACTGTGTACTCCTTGAAGATAGGATCTGTGCCTGATTCAATCCTATATCCTTAGAAACTTAGCTAGTAAAGTTGTCAAATTTGGAGGGGAAATAGGTAGAAATGAACATGAGACCTTGGAGTAACATTTTCTAAGCATGTCACAAAGAAAGGTTTGATGACAGATTTAATCTTATAAAATTAAGAAAAATTGTCTATTTAAAAATCTCAGCGAACTAAAGAGGAAAATAATTGTAATGATATTTGCAAACTGTATGACTGTCCATAGTCTTAGTGTGCAAGAGACTCCAATACATAAGTATAAAAAATACAAACAAATCAATAGAAGAATGGGAAAGAGCATGAACAGACATTTCTTTTTTAAAAACATTTTAAAGATTTATTTATTTTAGTGAGAGAGAGAGAGCATATGTCAATGAGAGTAGAGTGGAGGGGCAGAAGGAGGGGGAGAGAGACTATCTCAGACAGATTTCCTGCTGAGCGGGGAGCCCACCGTTGGGCTCCATCCCAGGACCCTGAGATCATGACTTGAGCTGAAATCAAGAATCAGCCACTTAACTGACTGAGCACCCAGGCACCCCCATGAAGAGACATTTCAACACAAATGCATTCTCTTACAGTTCTAGAGGTCAGGAGTTCAAAATGGGTCTTATGGGGTTAAAATCAAGGTGTCAGCTGAGGTGCTTGGTTTTAAGGGCTCTAAAGGAGAATCCTTGTCTGGTCCAGCCTTCAGAGGCTGCCAGCATTTCTTGGCTTATGGCCACATCGCTCCAATTTCTGCTTCTGTGGTCATGTTACCTCTTACCAACTTTGATCTTCCTGCTTTCTTTTTTTGGGACCATTGTGGTTACACTGGGCTATTGGATAATCCAAAATAATCTCCCCATGTTAACTTAAAAATATCTTCAAAGTCCCTTTTGTCATGTATATAAAGTAATATATTTGTAAGATTCTGGGAAGTATGATATAAACACTTTTGGGGACCCATTATTGAACCTACCAGAGTAGCTTAAAATTCACTGATTATTATCTAAATCTGTCATACTCCTTCTGCTCTTTATACGCAGAGCAATAGGAAAAGCATACTGGATAGCAACTAGCTATGTCAGTTTTCCTGGCATTTGAGTGGTCTGGGCATGGCCACACGACTAACTTTTTCTATTTATTTTTTAAAACTTAAACACAACTGAGTCTTTCAAGACATTTGTTCTGAACCTAAACATAATTTTTTGATCAAATAAATTAAGTAACCATAAATACTGATTTGTTTTTGTTTCCTCATCCTTCGTTCCTCGGCTTTATGGTATGTTGAATATTATTTTATACACAAAACCATTTTATTTGGTGTTAAATTGATGACTGAAGCAGGGAATACACCTCATCAAGGAGTAATGATACTTTCTAGCACCACATGGGGGAAATCACTACTCTCCCACCTTTCCACTTGGGACCTTTCTTATAATTATCATGCAACATATGACTAGATTAATTCTTTTCTTGGCTTTCACTACCTAAAATATTGTGATGCCATCCAGACCCACTGACCCCTGATACATCATTCAAAACAGCCATGAAGTCTGTAAAAGGAAATTATAGCAATTCTTACATTAAACTTAATTGCATATTTATTTGTCCAGCATTAGCAGGAGACCAAGTTTTCTGAGGGCATTGATTAATGCTTTATCCAGCACATAACACAATGACTGGCATGTAGTAATTACCAAAATAAATTTGTTAAATATGCAAATGAATGAAAGAATGAATGACTTCATTTTACAGCAGCCTGTCTATTGAGTGGTCCCTGACTCGGATTAGGATGATAAGGATGTAATTTTAGTGCCTTCACCTTAAGCAGGAAGGAGAATACTTTAGAAAAAAATGCTCATTTTTCTTGGATGTTTGAATATATATCTGACTGCCATTGGCAGTGGAAGAACAGACCTCAGGGGTCCAGGAAAGCATTTTTTAGACATTTTCCAGAAATATTCAGAAATTGCAATTCCCGAGGAGAAAGGTTGACCTCAAGAGCAGGTGCTGAGTCTGCCTATCGGGTAATCAACTACCACGCTGCATCAAGCATTTTCTTGCTTTAGGCATCACCTTGAGGTGGCTCAAGAGCAAAACTGTGAAAAGGAATTGAATGTTCTTAGAGATGGTTTAGATTTTGAGAAGAGGTTCCTTAAGCTTAGAATCTTAGAATTCTAAGGATTCCTAAGATTTTTAGGAATTCTAAGATTTCTTGAGAAGGTTGCATATTGAAGGAAGAAAACAAGATATCAATGGGAGAGAAAGAGGCAGATGAGATGGATCCTTAATCTTACAGTGCAAAGTCTCATTTTATGTGTAGAAACAAACATAGAAAATTATGCATAGAAGGCTAGAGCTGGCTGGAAACTTTGGGAAGAGTTGATTCTGAGTTCTTCATTCTACAAATCAGGGGCCCATGGCCAGGGTGTTTAAGCAAATTGTCCAGAGTGACAAAGGGAATCAGCAGCAGAGCCAGGATTGTAAAGTGGGGCGCCCAGTTTCTAACCCCTCTTTCCACTCTCTTAGCTGGCTGCCCAACTCCGGTGCGGAAGGAGAAACCACTCCTGGGGTTATTTGGAAGAGCATCTGTCATCTGGCTGCCACACTCATGGAAGAGCCAGACCGCTTGATGGTGGAAAAAGAGGATGGAAATGCAAATGGCAAGGATGGAACTGCAGATTTTATATGGAAAACATGAACCAACTATGGTTTGAAATATTAAAAATAGGTTAAATTCAGCTTAAAATCTATTGAACACCAACTTCAGGGCTATAAACACAATGTCTGGAAAAATTTATTCAGCTATCTTTCTTTTTGCTGTATTAGGCAAATTAATAGGACTGTGCCCCTCCTCTAGGAATTTGTTTAAAGGTTGAAAACATTAAACTTAATAAAGAAAAGGGAATGAAACATAGAACAAAGATTATGCCTATCATCTCTTAGCCTTGCCCTCTGTGATGTAGAACCAAAATCCCTGGGCTGGAAATGCAAGAACCGAATCCTAATCCTGTTTAAGCTATGACTTCATTCAATTCTTCAACAATACTCTGGGGTTCAGTTTATTTACCTGTAAAAATGAGGAGATTAAATTAGATGCAGGATCTCTAACAGTCTGTCATATTTAACATTCTAAGACTTAACTTTTTCTTTTAATAAGCTCACATGTTAATTTATTAACTACTCGCTATGCATCAGGTACTGTGCATGATGTTGTGTATACAATGATGAACAAGACAAATATGATCCCTGACCTCATGGAACTTAGAGAGACAAAAAGTAAACAGGAAACACTAGCAGATAACTTATTACATTTTATCCATAATAAGTAGATAACATAACTAGTAATAGGAACTAAGCTGGGTTAGAGAGTAGAGTAAATGTCAAGAGAAGAAGGCCTCCTTTGGGTCTCCTCCATGGAAGACCTCAAGCCCCAAGACAAACATTTAAATAGACATACGGACAATGTGCCTAGCAGAGAAGGAAGTGCATGCAAAGGCACTGAGGTCAGAAAGAGTTTCCTATCATCCCAGACTTGACAGAAGGTGGCAGTGACTGGGAGATAGTGATCAAAAGAAAGGAGGCATAAAATGAGGACAAAGCAGGTCTTGCAAAATATGGCAGATCATGGGAGGCAGTTTGGATTTTGTCCCATGGGCAATGGGAAGCCATAGGAAACTTTAAAGGAGATGAATGTCATGGTTTTATTCAAGTATTAAAAAGATGACCTTCAATTCTGTGTAGAGAGAATGTAGTGAGGCCAAGGTGCAGACAGGAGACCGGGTAATGGTAGTTGCAGAAATTTAGTTAAGCTAGGTGGTGGCTTGTATGACAGTTATACAGTGGAAATGAAAAGGAGTGAGTAGACTTAAGTTAAATTTTAGAGCTTGTGTTGACAGGACTTATTAACATATGGTAGGTGTGGGGAAGAGAGAAGCCAAGGTTAGAGATGATTTGAGTAAGTAGATGGTGGAGCCATATATTGGGGAAAGTTGGAGGAAGAAGAGGAATCAAGTGGGAACAGAAATCAGTGATTCAGTTTGGTCTTGTCGACTTTGAGATTCTCTTTAGACATGTGCAGGGACATACTAAGTAGATAATTGGTTAGAGGAGTCTGAAGATCAAAGGAATGGTCTTGGCAGACGAGGTATACCTTTTTGGGATTACTGGAATATAGGTTATAGCTAAGATTCTGAGGATACTCAGAGAGGGTGAAAATAGGGAAGACGACCCAGGAATTGTGGCTTAAGTGGAATTGTCAGCTACAAAGGCTGAGAAGGGATGACCAGTGGGGTAGTTGGGCTAAAAGTCACATAAGCAAGAAGAGAATGTTTCTTTTTTTTTTAAATAGGAGAAAAACACCAAAGTTTTATTACATGTGCACAAAATCCCAGTGATGAAATTGAGACCAAAAGAATGACCAAGAAAGGCAGCTTTTGTACATTTTAGACAAAGAAGTATAAATCTTTGATAGTTTATGAGACAATTACATTCTCAATCTTTAGAAGCTAAAATTAGTAAGGAATTCTAAAGATGATTTGGTCTGGGGTCATAAATTAATAGAAGTAACAAAATTTATTTATGCAGAATTCTTGAACCTGAATTCTTTGACATTGTCTCTCTACTTCCTGGTGTGTAAGGTGGTACTTTTCATATAGGAGATTCACTTCCTTCTTTTTGGAGACAAAGGAAGTTCATAGTATTCTTCTTGCAGTGGACATTTCTTAAGTAACTTTAATTCAAAATAATCAATACGCCACTGCGAAAAACTTTGTGGTGGACTGCCCAAAACCACTAGAGTTTCCTCCTCTAAAACTTCCCTGAAATACTCACATTTCGAAAGCTGTGGTGGTAGCTGGTCTCATAGAACCAGTTCTTAGTCCTGACAATGGGTCAGTTTGGTTAAACTTAGTTCAGGACATAGTGATGCAGGTGTGTTCTCAAAGTTAGGTCTTAGATTCAAGTAGTCATGTATTAAATTACAGGTATTTCTTGTAGAGATAAATGAAAAATAATGGTTAACAAGTGTAAAAAATTATAAACCAGTTTCTCAGTTCTGGGTGTAGCCAATTGACAAGATTTCTGATGTCAGGGTCCAAGCATCTTTAGACAGAGTGAAGGCAGGCAGTGGCAATTGGAGAGGTTTTCCTGGTTTGCAACTGGTATATCTCTGGTGACCTTTTTTTTTCTTTAAGTCTCAGTGAAAGGACGTGTTAGTTGAAAGACTCATCACACACAGTGTGGTTTCAATGATTTAAGCATACAGCTATTTTCATATGTAAGAAGAGAATGTTTCAAGGAGGGAGTGGTCAGCTGTGTTGAAAACCACTGAAAAATTAAATAAAATGTAGACTGAAAAGTACCGTTAGATTTGAAAACATAGAGATAATTGGTGACCTTTATAAGGGAAGATTTTTTTATAGTGGCAGGATGAAAACTACATTAGAATGATATGAAAAATAATTGAGAGATGAACAGTAGAAGAATGTGTAGAAAAAAAATTTTTTTGCTGTGAAGGTTTACTGTGAAGATCAACAGAGGAATAATATAGTAGCTAGAAAGACATGAAGAGTCAAGAGAAGATAAAATTTTTTAAGAATGTAAGACACTAGAGCGTAAAAAATAGTTGTCACTAGTCTGCTAAGTAGTGAGAGAAATAATGTTTAGACCAGGGATTGGCAAACTATAGCCTGTGGGCCAAATTTGTCTTGTTGCCTACTTTTGTAGACTATGGATGGCCCATGAGCAAGGAATAGTTTTTATATTTGTAAATAGTTTTTAAAACACTTAAAAAAGGAAAGATATTTATTTAGTGATGTGTGGGAATTATACAAAAATCAGATTTTAGTGTTCATCAATAAAATTTTATTAGAATGTGGCTATGCCAATTTATGTATTGTCTCTAGCTACTTTTATACTATGATGGCTGAGTTTGGATGTCATGACAGAGACTGTATGGTCAGCAGAGCTTAAAGTATTTACTCTCTGGGCCTTCAGAGAAAAAGTTTATTGACCTCTGGTGTGGAGGGAAAAAAAATTATTTGGTGGAATTAATTTGAGAAAGGAATGAGTCTGAGTCCCAGAGAGTGAGGGGCTGGCCTCTCATAGGGTCAGGGATATTTAATCAGTAGAGCTGGAAGAAAGATTTTTTTTTTTTTTTTAGGTTTTACTTATTTATACATGAGAGACACACACACACAGAGAGAAGCAGGCCCCATGCAGGGAGCCTGATGTGGGACTCAATCCCGGGACCCCAGGATCACAACCTGGGCCGAAGGCAGATGCTCAACCACTGAGCCACCTAGGGATCCCCCTGGGAGAAAGATGCTAAGCATGAGTACAGATGCACAAAGTATCTTGAGTGGTGACTGTGGGACAATACCATTCTTCATTATGCCTCTTTTCTCAATGACTTACATAATATAGGCGTAGAGTCACCCTAGAAGTCTGACCTAAGCCTTCTTTGTCTCAAGAAAGAAATGTCAAAATGAAACGAAGATCAAGGTATAAAATTCACGACTTTCAAGTTTCAAAAGCAAAGTATAATGAAATATCTTAAACTTGAAACAATTCTCTGAGCTGAAGAGGGAAGGAAAGACCCTGAGGGAAAACCAATTAGTTTGATGCTAATGGTTCTCTGAGGGGCTGTGCCCTTTCTCTTCTCCTAGGATCAGTCATAAAGAGAGGGTAGACAAACCTCCCAAGCAAATTGGGGCAAATTCAAATAAATGGGACAAGGCTTTGATCTCCTTTGTAGCTTGGGAACCACATGATTAGGAAACAGTAGAGGAGGTGGTTGCATGGGGGCCAGAGCAGAGACGTGAGTCAGTGGCAGTCCTGTTGTAGTTACAGAGAATTGTGGTAGACAATCCAGCCATGCCATGGGGCCACTGCAGTCAAGACAGCAGTGGTGGATGGAAGCATGGAATTGGATGGAAGCACAGAAGTGAGTGGAAGAAGAGGATAAGAGACAGAGACCACATAAATGACAGAAATGAGGACAACGAAAGTCTAAGGAAAACCTGAGATCAAACGTGGTTTTGTTAACCTCAGTGGAAGTCAGCAAAGATATCTAAGGACCAAGAATATGTCTTACTCTGGATGTGAAGTAACTTTGAAGACTCCTTGACTGTTGGAAACTACCACAAATGGGGCAGGTGTTGAACCATACATTGACCGACTTTACTTTGAATTAACTGAGAGAACCCTTGAGTGACTGAATTTCCCTTGAAATTTCAAAATCCAATTTCTGCTCTAGGTGCCATAGGAGTTTTGGACAGAAACTAGGAAAAACACTTACATTTTTTGCATACTTGAGTTTTGTGGTTTGAAAATTTAAAAATCTTAACAGGAATTGAAAGAGAGAGGAGAGAGTTTGAAGTTGTTCATTATGCCCTCTGGAAGGAGAAAAATGTTTTTACCACATAAGTAATTTCTTCTTGATATACTAAGTTTACTTCTTTAATCATAATTGTCATGTAGAACAGCTTATTATGTGTGGAACATGATATAAAACACTTTATGTGCATATTTTGTTCAATTCCTACAGTAGTCTATGAACCTCATATGAACCTCATAATTCCTTATACTATAAGGAATTATGATCATTTTATTAATGAAAAAACAAAGATCCAGAATATGTTAAATATTTTGCCAAATGTATTTGAAAGCAGAATCCACTTAATCCCAAAGCTGTTCTTTCTCATCTCTCTTTCTAGCTTGCATTTCTCTGAATCAATAGCTATTAATAATGGCTTCCACTTGGTAAAATTGATTTTTTAAAACATTCTATTTATTTATTCATGAGAGACACACAGAGAGAGGCAGAGACACAGGCAGAGGGAGAAGCAGGCTCCCTGCGGTGAGGCTGATGCAGGACTCGATTCCAGAACCCTAGGATCACGCCCGGAGCCAAAGGCAGACGCTCAGCCACTGAGTCACCCAGTTGCCCCTGTAAAACTGATTTTTGATGAGTTTTGAACTAACTGCTTTTAAATACTTAATTTCCCTTAGTCCTTGCAAAAAGTCCATGCCATATTATTAGTCTGATTCTCACAGATGAGCAAACTGAGGCTCAGGGATGTCAAGTAATTTATTCCAAATCACCCTACTAGTAAACACCAGAGCCAAGATTTAAATGTTTGTCTCAGAAGCCCATGTTCTTAATACTATTCCCCTCTGCCACTCAGACACCTGAGAGTCAATTGTACTTGGGAACCTTTTTTAACAAAAAGCAAGAGTGATAACAAATCATATTCCTTTTTTTTTTTTTTTTACAAATCATATTCTATTTGTGTTTATTTGTGTTAACTTAAAAGACATATACTGGCATCCACAAAAAATTCATGTCCCCTTTCTTGGGCACTTAACTAGGCTCCTTTAGAGCTGTCCAGGCCATGTATAATATGAGTGGAAACAGTATGTATCATTTCCAGGGTTGACCCATTAAATTTCCTGTGCCATCCACCAGGATCTGTCCCCTTGATCTGGCTGGGTGCAAATGTGGAGTAGACCCTAGGGATTACTAGAGCCACAAGATGGAGGCATTTAGGGTCCCCGAATAACAGCTTGGAACAGAATCATCACCAGAGAACTGATACTTCCTCAGGACCGTTATCTGGCGGCGGATGCAGAAGTGAGGAATGGCTTTTATTGGCCTAGTTATTATTTGCTACAGTGTCTTAGCTTATTCTAAAAAATACAAATGGAAAAGGACATCGCAGGCAAAACAAAACCAGCAGGAAGTAAGGGAGCTATGCTAAAATCAGACAAAAAGCATTATGTGAGATTATAGTAGGCACACAGCAGCTATCTCAGAGACAGCATTCTGGTCCTCATGCTGTTTGCATGAGAACAAGCCCAGAACAACACTGAGAGTATGCAGGTCAATTAAGAAGCTAAAGTAGCAACTCAGGAAGCAAGCAGTTATGGCATGACCTAGAATTGTAGGAGAGGGGTGAGTGGATTTAAGCTATTTTAAGATTGTAAAATCAGTAGGACCTGTAGTTGATTGTATGTGGACTGAGAAAGGGGGAGCCTTCAGGGATAACACCCATGTTTCTGGCTGGACAATGGTGGTGCCATTCACAGACTCATGTAACAGAGGAGAAAGGACACCTTAAGGAGGTGGAGTTGATGGGGTGATGGTGGGACATTTAGTATGCATAGGCAAGGAATCTAGGCATGGGAAGGTTTAGTATCTTTTCTGGAATCACAGAAGCCATTTTTCTGCCTTCCAAAGCCAAGTTCTTTTCACTAAGACAGGTTGGAAGAAAATTCAGAGCTTCCAATTTCTGGTACCTTTTTCTTTGCTCTGTTCAACACCCCTTTCTTATAAAAGTGAGTTACCTTTAACAGGTGTGGCCACCGGAGTGCTTAGGAGAGTTATGTGTAAAGATGACATTTCCATGGCCAGGAGAAATTCTCATGAGGATTCCTATTGAATGAAATATGATTCCTTTCTATAGGGTTATATTTCTGATCCACAATACCGCTGTGTGTCAAAATTAGCTTCCCCTCCCTCTTGCCTCCTTCTTGGTATCTTTAATGCCTAATTTATTTCAGCTCAACACCCAGTATCTGTACCAATCTGAGTGATTCATGAAGCTTAAAGCATAGCTGTATTCAAAGGTGTCCTGGGTGACCTGCATTTCATGGGCTGCTGCATCAGGGCTGAGCATGGTTCCCTGGGTTTCTGTGATGCTCTCATCTGCCAGAGACTGATTGGAATGTGCAGTCGCTCACGGTGGAAGGGGAAACATGTTTCTCATTCAACAAGAATGTGGTCCCATCTACAGAGTTTACAGCACGGTTACATTTGAAGTTCAGCCCTAGAACTCTGTGGCAGTAAAAATGGTCGTGATTTATAGAAAAATGTCACTCGGCTGTCTCCTCTATAAAAACCTTTTACAACTCTCATTGAATATAAATCAGAATGTATGCAGCCAACAAAATGATGGTTTTGGCATAACATTTTCAAGACAAAAAGAAATGGACTAGAATTGTCTTGGCTTTTTACTGAAGACAGATATTACAGGAATTTATTACTGGTCCAAAATCAATATTCTTGTTTTTAAAAATAGGTATGAGTAAATTTATGTCTTGGTGAAATTCCAGATTAATTAAAGCTGTCATTACAGACTTTACCCACATATACTGAGGATGCCATGCTTTTGTAGTTTGAAATTTAGCTGAAAGTGTTTTTCTTTTAGTTTTTGTCTTGCTAAACCATGTTGTTAGATACATAACTCAAACTTAAGGCTGTATTTCATTCTAATGGGGAGAAAAGAGTTGGCCTCCAAAGGATTGATTTGCTAAATTCGTTTTGGAGATACATAAGAAGCCTCACAGTATATTCTTCTCCAAGTCTCAAAAAGATGTCAAAAATGAATGATCAAAACATAAGATCTGTGTTTGAAACAGCATTCCCCATTTCCTCGTGTACTTTTGCATCATAAGGCACTCAAAGGAGAGATCAGAATAAAGAATTGAGGGATGGAGGGAGCCCATGGTTCTGTGAGAATCTGGAATGAACAACCAATATTGTGGCAGGAGAGAAGCAGAACATAAAAGATCTTCATGTGGCTGCTTTGGGGGTGTAGAAAGAATGTTGAGTATGCATGTGGAAGAATGATACTATAAAAGATTATCAGGAGATTTTGAGAGAGCAAGTCAGGCAAATGGCAGAAAGATTTGGCTTCTTTTTCTGGTGACCATCCCTCCCCTACTCACCCCAATACCCACCTTGGCCAGACCTCGCGTGATATTTTGTTTTGTGAGTGCTACCTACTTGGGTAGGGAAATCAATGAAAAGGGTCAATAAAATATATTATTTTAGGAACTATCGAAGGACTCAGAATAGCTCATTCACAACAAAGAAAGCCCTCAGAGAACATAGTACCTGTTGTGTGGAAGAGGAAATCCACCTGTTGTGTGAAGTCTCAGTGGTCTGATGTAATATCAATAGGAAGATCTTACATCCTTTCACTCCATGAAATGTTTGTTGAGTGTTATGTGATGGGTGGAGATTTAGGGACAGGATTCCAGTGCAGTGAGATATAGTTTAAAATAAAGAATACCATTCTTCCTCTTCCTTAATCAACATTATTTATTCTAAATAGTATTCTTAAGAGTCATTTGATATATGGTTCCACTGTTCTTTTCATTTGTCTCTGTTCTCTCTGTGTCTTTCTTAATATGGACATATAATCTCTATGGTGGTGATAAGGACCAGAGACAATTCTATATTTTGCTTTCTAAATTTAATAATAAATCAATAGCTTCCTACAAGTATGTGTTATGAGCTTTTCAGTGATGGCCTGAGCTGATTTAAAAATCTGTGAGTTTCCTACCCTGGGGTCTTCTAAGCAGAATCTAGATGATTATTTGGAAGAGGTAATGTAGAAGTTATTCTAAAATTTATGACAGAGAGGTGGAGTTTGTTTTGAGATGGCATAAAAAGAAGCATAGTGTTGTGGAAAGAGGCCTAGTGACTCAGAGGTCTGGTATTAATGTTTACAAAGAGATTTAATATTAAGGCAGTATTAGAAGCAAACTCCAAGAAGCTCATATTTCTCTCTTCTCCAACTGTTTAGTTCAGGTTTCAACATTTTTGGATAATAGTGTTTTCTATTTTTTTCCTAGTTATTTTCTTAACAGTACTATGACTTTTTCTTCCTAATATTCCTCTGATAAGGAGAAATTTTTATCATCTAGAAAATTCAGTTACTTTACTAGACTAAGAATCTCTAAGGAAGAGACAAAGTTCCTAGATGCTAGGTTTTTATTCTCTGTCTTTTCTTTAAGTGAACGATCATGGTAAATAAGAGGACAAAATTGAGCATAGAATTTGCAATATATTGTACTAATAAGACAAAATCTTTGTAAAAAAAGTAAAATTTTTCCTGAGTTGCACTTGAGCCCTGCGACCCCCATGACATGTTTGCAGCCATTAGTATCAAAGTAATATTATATAAAATTTGCAAAATTCTCCTAACTGCATGCTCATTGACTCTTCTATGTTACCCTAGGATTATGACAAGTTATGACATAGGTCCTAGTACCTGTAATATTAACAAATGGGACATATTATCCATTGAGTCATGTCAAACTTTTCAAATGGGTAGAAAAACGTATGTAAAGAAATTGTTAAAAAAAAATCAGTTTGAATAATAAGACAATGGCAGCCTATGGCAGCCTAAACTCTATGATTAGAGTTTGATACAATGTCCTGAAAGGCTAAAGGACCCATTTGCAGAAGAGAGCTGTAAGAGTGATGTTGAATTTTATTCTCAGTTAAGAACACTTCGGGGTGGGGGATGGGGCACCTGGATGGCTTAGTGGTTGAGTGTCTGCCTTGGGGCTCCCGTCATGATCCTAGGGTCCTGGGATGGAGTCTGGCATCTGGTTCTCTGCAAGGAGCCTGCTTCTTCCTCTGTCTAGGTCTCTGCCTCTCTCTGTCTCTCATGAATAAATACATAAAATCTTAGAAAAAAAAAAAGAGAGAACACCTCTGGGGCATAAGTTCCCCTTCTGTGCATTACACTTTTCTGAGCAACATTGGCAAATGGAATGTACCCAGAAGTGGTTCCTGATATGTATAACAAATCATCTACATATGATTAAAAGAATTGAGTACATTTAGTATGATTTAAATAGTGACATGCGAGTTGCTGTCAAATAATTAAGGATAGATGGAAGAAGAACACCTATGCCTGTAATAATCTAGGGCCAGAAGTATAATTTAGGCTCAATATAAGGACATGCTTTCTAATGGTTTATATTATCCAAAAATAGAAAGGATTTTTCTTTTGAAATGTCCTTATCATTGGATGTGTTCACGAAGATGAATAACAACCTCACTGAGGCTATTGGAGAAAGGATTCTTGCAATAATTGGAAGTTTCTGTTTCCTTCAAATATATTATTGTTGTTATAATTAGGGTCCTCTAAGCTTGGTGTCCAGAAGACAGTGTGTAGAAGCCTATAGGAGAAGAAATACCATGCAGTAGTCAGTATACTGCCAGACATTCTAGAGGAAGGAGTGACTAGGATGGCCTTTTGCAAAGGGGAGATAGCTTATGCCATTGACATTTGACTGAACTTCAAATTTCCTAGACCATCGATCCTCAGCTTTTTATCTAAGGTGATTCTCTTAATTTCCTTATGGTTATTTCTTTTTTTTTTCCTTATGGTTATTTCTGAGTAAAAGTATATAGGAGAACAATGGAGACACCAACAGAAATAGCAAGTGTGTGGGAAAGGAATTTTGCTGCCATTTTCCAATCACACCCATGTGTCAGGGCTATTGAAAGGGCATGATGTCAGTAAGTTTCTAGACATTTCCTCTACAAACATAACTGGTGGGCTGAAGGAACTGATATCAAGACAATAGGATCTAGCTGGTCAGGTATAATTCAGATGTGTGATTTCCTTGACATTTATATAAACTAACTCATTCCCTCTTCCACGTCATGGGATGCACAATGACTTCTTACAGTCACATGGACATCTCTCCTTCTAATTTCCTGTGCTTTCTGAACCCTATGTTTTACTCTTTTCTCATCACCTTGTTCTGAGGCAGGTATGGAAATGCATCCCTTTTTGCTTTTCAGATACTTCTTATATAATGTTGTGAGTGGAGTAGATTTTACTGGCAGTTTGGCAAGATAAAAGATGCTTTTGTAGTGACACGTTGCAAATAACTTGAACACTGAATTTAGGTAATCCCTTGTTATGAAAAATCTGAACAATTTGCCATTGGAGATTTCTCATAGACAGCATTTATTTATTAGGCAATAGACCACGCAGCATCATCCAGCTCCCCTATCTCTTTTGTTCTCCTTCCATTTTCATTATTTATTCCAACTCAGATTCCTGTTTTCCTCTCAAACAGAGAGCAGTTAAGCTTATTTTCACTCAAATCATCATGTTCTCATCGTCCCCTGCTTATGTGACTAGTCATTGTAACTTTCTGAGAAAGAAAACTCTTCCTTCGAGAGAATTCAAGGTGTCAGTTGTTAAAATATTTTTTTCTACCGATTTCGCCTTTTGGTTTTCTGAATGGAGACCTCTGGTTGCTGTATCCTTGAACCTAGACTATTGATCATTGAAGGTAGAGAGTTAGGTAGAAGGATGTAAGAGATGAAGTAAAAAAGCTGATGTTTTGAATACCTGCTTTGCCACTTAATAGTTACATGACCTTGGAGAGTTGACACAGCCTCTCTGAGCCCCCTTTGTCCTCATAAAATGCAGATGACTTATACCTTAGAGAATAATTATGAGAATTATTTGAGCATGTGTAGACAAATCATCCAATTAAGTACTTAGCATATGCTCACCTCTAGATAAATGTTTATTTTTATCATCTCAGAATCCATTCCTTTCTTTCCAGCTTTTTCTCAATATCTTAGAACGATGTCCTGATCTATAGCTTGGAATATTGGGAAATATTTGTACTATTGAACAAGCAGACACAAATGAAAAAAATAAGTGTGGTTTATAGACAATTTCTAGCCTTTCTTTGTATATTTTCAAACCAAATTCCTACATTATTATACATCCAAACAATGAAGTTGAGAAATTAGATTCTAACAAAGCTGAAAGGAAAATAACTGTTGACAGACAATTTACTTGGGAGCTTGGAATTCCAAGCTTTTCCTGGAAGCTTTTAAATGTTGAGATTGTGTGGAAATATTCCATACGTTGTTATTAATATGTTTCTCTCATCTGTGGCAGCTGATGCAATTACAGGGGGGAAGGGGGAGGGCAGAGCATTGCTCAGAGAATAATGTCAAGCAGGGTGAAAGGTTGGAGTCTAAGCTGGACACAGGTTTGGCGTTAGGCAGCTCTTTGGAAAGTCTAATGACAATCTGATAATGGAAAAACAGTGCTGTTTACAGCAAAATCTAAAAAATTATGTCCATCTCCCCTTGGGCAATTTTTATCTTTAACAGATCTTTTCCGCCTCCTATTTGTAGAGTGGCTGGACACAACATCAGATCAATTTGGATTTTCACACAAATAAAATGTACTAACTTAATGGGATGTGAAAGAGCCAACTTCAAAGTAAATCTCTGTTGAAAGGCACTTGAATTATATTTGAAATGGAAGTGAAACAAAGTTGAATTTTATGGTATTGGCTTACAGGCCCTCTCTTACACCATTTATAGATTGACCCAGATAAGATAGAAACCAGAATCAATCAATCCCACCATATACATTTCAACAGTTTGATAACATAGATTGATTCCATTTATATATATGTGTTTTCTTTTTTCTCTCATTTTTGTTTTTTTCAATAATAATGTTTTTCCTCGAAATATTAATGTGAGTCAACCTTTAATATATAACCAGGAGTTTAAAATAGATTGTGTTGGAATAGATACAATATAAAATTTCCTAATCATTACTATCCTGTTTCATTTAATTTGTAGTGTTCTTTGCAGTTTCCATCATCTGTCTTCCAAAATCTCATTTGCCTCAATTGTTGATCCAGTATTGATCAGATTTTATCCCTAAACTACGTTAAAGATACTATAACTCAGGAAGAAGAAGAGATTTATCTAATCCATGTATCTAAAAGCAACATAGCTGCTTCCTTGTGGATCTAATTTCCTGCCAAAACTGGTTTTGGTGGTAGTAATTAAATGCATATGATTTTGGTACTAGAATGTAGATTTTAATCTTTAGTGAGCTATATTCTCTCACCTAGACCCCAAGCCTCACTGTAACTTTCATGGTGCTGTCAGAGGTTGTACTAATGGGCACCCTTTCCAGTTCCTCCTTACAAACTCCCCTACACACCCCACCACTCCCTGGGGCCGTTCGTGTTTTCACGTTGACTGTTAGTGATAAAATCATCTTATTTAGACCAGATTTTTCAAGGGATCTTATTTATGAAGAGTACATTGTGCTTTCTCCACACTAGTGGAGACTTGCAGAAAACTAATGCTTACAGGACTCCAATTCTTATGACTATACAATATCACCAAGAAAGGAGTATTATAGAAGAGGACACACTATCAGGGACTATCATGCTTGTTTCGTTTTTAATTAAGTAGCTGGATTCTTCTCTCTTCTTTCCTTCATCCTCATGGGGATATGGGCAGGAGAGGCCTAGTATAACTTTTGAAGGAGATTTTGGAGGTTAGGGGGAGAATTTCTCTGTCACCAAAGATAGCTACCCTGGAACTGTGTTTAATGGCAGCAGCTATGCGAAACCCTTAGCATTCGGCTCTCAAAGAGGTGTTGTATTTTGGGGAGATTTTGAATATGTAAAAGTTGCAAATTATTTAAGGTATGAATTGTCTTTTGCTATATAACAAATACTTTTAAAGGAAGTAATTTTGACATGATGAGTATGTTTTGCTGGTTCATAGAAGCACAAAATAAAATCGGAGAAGGAAGCCAAGAATGCTACTAGATATCTGCTTTCTGGGACCCCAAAATATAGAGTTCCTAGCAGAGCACATAGCACATCTAAAGAGAGATAGATGTCTTCTCAAAACAGAATCTTGGACCTAATGTGTGCTGCCTGTCTCTCTTTGGATAGAACACTGATTCCAAATATCAGTGAAGTTGGGTTGTACACATAGCAATACCTCAAAAAGTTTCTAGCTAAGGATTTTATGAAGATGACATAAGTATTTGTTGAAAATGACTGACCTAACACCTGAAAAAGACAGCAGTAAACTGTTTACACTGTCTATGTAAGAAACGATAAAGGACACCTACTGAGTAATAAATTCCAGTCACACATTCCAGTCACACTGAAAATAAATTCCAGTCACACATTCCTCTTCACTTAGAAGCTAAGGCACACAGGGACAAGTAGGTGACCACCTCCCAAGATAGCCAGTTCCATTGATATCTAGTTTTGAAGTTTATAAACCTCCCAAAGGAATGTTTTCCGTTCTGGTCTGTATTCTTTGACTTTCATGTCCTGAGGCTTTTCCAGTAGCTCCCACATCACTGAACTGGAAAGAGCTCTACGAAGATGAACAGTGTAGCTTCACTCAGCAGCTTCTCAAGCAGCATCTCTGTTAGTTTGTGGTCTTCAAGCACGTAACACACATATCATGGAGCCATGTCATCTCTGAGCTTGAAGGGACACTCAAGAGATCTGTAGTCCGGAAAGGCTCACTGAGTCATAAATACCCTCGGTATTATCTGTGACTCTTCATAGTATCTCATCCTATCAGAAGAGTGTGCAGGTAGAGGAACCCAGATGTATCCTGTGATTGCAAATTTCATGTTACCTGCTCCAGTTGTTAAGGGTTTTTTTTTTTTTTTTTTTTTGTCTTTATCATTTTGAGCAGTATTTCATCTCTCTGCAAACTCCTTTCTGGAGTCCCAGTTAAACCACAGTGGATTAAAATCAGCTGTAAAAACAGCATTTGTAGCTATCTGCACACCAAACTGGGGGTACTTGGCACAGAACATTTGCTCCCAAACTCCATGCTTTTAACTTACCTGTCTATTCTTTTGGTTCTCTCCTTAACTAAACTTGAAAACACTGAGAGGCCTCCAGGGTAGAATATGAAGCCCTAAACAATTAACAGATGCTGAGGGTTATAGGAACACTGAGAATTACTGTAATTGGTGTTTGGGGAGTCATAGGCAGGGCTTGGAGCCCAGAGACAGATAATTCCGATTTCCCACCTCTCTTTGATGTCCTTGTTGACAGATGATGTGAAACTAGCTCCCCTGAGCCTAGTTTGCCTGAATTTACTGGATTTGCAGGTGTTTGGCTTCATCCCATCAATGGAAAATGATACAAATTGTCTCTCAAGGCTTACTCAGTACAGAAGGATCTCATGTATCATAGAAAACCAGAATATTAGAGTGAGAAGTGACTAAAAATCTAGGCTTCCCTTTGATTTTACCTATTTTTTTTTATTAAAACCCTTTTTTCTTTCTTCTAGAGCACAAGTATAAAACATCAGGTTAATCCTATTTCCTAGTAATTAATGCTATCATTAGAGACAATGCCCTCTTCTTATTTAATCTCTTTTCAGTATTTTCTCCTTTATCACCCATCTCCTTCCATTCTCCTCTTGCTGGCATGGGCACCACTCTGATGTCCTTCAAGATGTATAGTTCTCTGGAAAATTACTGTTATTATTTTGTATATAGAAGTGTTTTGAATTTGCATGGATACAAAGCAATTTATACCTTATGATTCTTAGCTTTTTTTCCCATCAACACTTGTTTCGTATGTTTGTATTTACTATTGCTTCTGATAGCTGCTTAGCAAAGCACTGAACATACCACTTCCTACTTATCTGTCCATCCATAGATGCATACCTAGGTTGTTACCAATCCCCCACTTCTGCACATGGTTCTGAGATGACAATTCTTAGATAAGCCTGTATATGGGATCTGTGGACAATTCTCGCTGGGATATATATAAAAGAGAAGCTTACTAGGATTTATTAATATTTCATTTCATTAAGTACTTCAAATTGCTCTCCAGATGACTGCATTAGCTTACAATTCCGCCTGCAGGTGTGTTTCAAATGCAGGTGTGTTTCAAAAGGTAATGTGTTTCATTACCTTCATTTTGTGTAGGTCTCAGCCTATCTATAGGGATGCCATGAACTAGGAATGCCTGATGGGGAGTGCACCCACCCCAGCCTTCACTGTTGGTGGCAAGCCCTATGGACATTTCCCTAACAGAACCAATGTTGTGGCTGGACTTGCTTTTGTGGTGCTTATTATGATTGCAAAATTTACCTCAGCAACACACCCAAGGTCACACAGCCAGGTCACAGAGGGAGAGAGAGAGCATGCACAGACCTGGGACTCCACCTTTATTGAGATTGAGGGTAGGGTTCCTAGGATTTCACAAGACCACTCTTTGCTGGTGAATTTAAAACAAAAAGCAAGAATTAAAACATGAGAAGGGAAACAGGGTCAACCAAGTGGCCAGTTATCTTAGTCACCCAGGGCTTTCTAACACAGGAACTTAATGGGTGGAGGGACCTGGCTCTCTATCCAGATGTGTTCATTCGAGATGGATATCTTTGAAATGGATGCTTCAGCTTTTTTTAAAATAAATTTTTTTTATTGGTGTTCAATTTGCCAACATATAGAATAACACCCAGTGCTCATCCCATCAAGTGCCCCCCTCAGGGCCTCTCACCCAGTCACCCCCACCTCCTGCCCACCTCCCTTTCTACCACCCCTAGTTCGTTTCTCAGAGTTAGGAGTCTCTCATGTTCTGTCTCCCTTTCTGATATTTCCCACTCATTTTTCTCCTTTCCCCTTTATTCCCTTTCACTATTTTTTATATTCCCCAAATGAATGAGACCATATAATGTTTGTCCTTCTCCGATTGACTTATTTCACCCAGCATAATACCCTCGAGTTCCATCCACGTCGAAGCAAATGGTGGGTATTTGTCGTTTCTAATGGCTGAGGAATATTCCATTGTATACATAGACCACATCTTCTTTATCCACTCATCTTTCGATGAACACCGAGGCTCCTTCCACAGTTTGGCTATTGTGGACATTGCTGCTATAAACATTGGGGTGCAGGTGTCCCTGCGTTTCACGGGGATGCTTCAGCTTAATGTCAGGTACTTCTATCACATTCAAAGAAGCTAATTGTCAGGCACTTACACTACAACTTTTCCTAATTTTTGCCAAATTAGTGTGTATAAAATAGTCTAATGTTAGAGTTGCACCTCTCTAATTTCAAGTATCTCATCTTATAGTTGTTAGCTTTTTGGGACTCACTATGAATTGCCTGTTGATAAATTTTGCTCATTTTTCAACTCAGCTCACTGTTTTTTAACATATATTTGTAAGAATTCTTTTAGCATTATAGATATTAATCTACGTTAGTTTTTTACATTGTAGGTGTTTAACCCAAGTAGGCTGCATGAACATGATAAATCACTTTACTGTATTACATAGATGTTTTAGGACTCATTATTATGTTTTATTGATTAATTTACTTGTTCTTATGTACTAGACCCAAACTATTTCTAAGGCTTTATATAAAACTTGATGTATAACCAGATGAACTTCTCTTTCCTTTTCATTTTAAAACTGACAACTAGTTCCATATTTTAATCTAAGTTTTGGAATGAGTTTGAATGGAATTTTTATTGGAACAGCATTAGATTTATAAAATAATTTGGGAAAAAGTAACATGTTTATGATGCTAATCAGTCTCATTCATGAACATGGTATATTACTACCTTTTGTAAATTTTCTTTTACATATTTTAATGGGGTTTAAAATGTTCCTCCAAGAAATCTTGATGAACATCTATAGAGTTGTTGAGGGGATTTGTTGCTAGCTATAGAGTATTTAAATTTCTGTTACATATATATATATATACTTATAGCCAGCTAGACTCAGTTTAGATGATCCGAATCTGATCTAGGTGTTGACCATATCACCTTGGCCACATCAATGATGTAGATCTTCTTCACAGCCTATTTGATCTGATGGTTATTGGCCTGGATATCCACAATGAACACAAGTGTGTTGTCTTCTATTTTCTTCATGGCTGACTTGGTAGTCAGGGGGAGCTTGATGATGGCATAGTGATCAAGCTTGTTTCTCTTGGGGGTGCTCTTTCAAGAATATTTGGGCTGCCTTCAGAGATGCAGGGTTTTGGGTCCTCGGAATGTAGGTGACCTGCAGATCTCCTTTTTTTGTGGGACAATGCACACCTTTCAGCACAGCTTTCTTAGCTTTCAAAGCCTTTGCTTTGACTTCGGTTTTGGGAGGGCCAGGGGCTTCCTTCTTCACATTTGGCCCCATCTTCGTGAAAAGACTTTATTATATTTTTTAATTGGTTATTGGTAACCAAGTAGACATACCATAGTAGACATGAGGTAACTGGTAAAGGAAACTTGATTCTTTTGGTATTAAATTTATTGATTTCTTTGGATACAATTGATATTTAAATACTAAATCCTTAAGCTTTAATTCAATTTATTCCCTTCTTCCTTAGGTTTTTAATAAAGCTTAAAATTTTTCTATAAAAACTGTGAACATTTTGTCCAATTAGTGCCTGGACAATGTACAAATTTCTTTATTTGCTCATAAATCTCACATTGATTTTTATAATATTTTCTTATCAATATTTTTGTCATAGAGGAATACTATTGATTTCACAAATTGGACCTCAAATCCAGCAACCATGCTCATCTCTAATTTTTCCAATATATGTTCTGTGGATTTTTTTTCAGGTTTTCTATGTGCATCTGCAATAATGGCAGATTAATTTCATTCTTTTATATCGTTACTCCTTTTTTTTTCCTTTTTTAGTTGTACTAGAATACTCCTCAGCTCAAAACTCCATGGTGGCTGTCCATCTTACTCAGATCAAAGCCAACCTCCTTGCAATGCTCTGAGGTCTTGCAGTGGTTGTCTTACACCTCTGACTCAGGCAGCTGCTGTACATATGGGTCCCTTTGCATCAGGCACACTGAGCGCCTCACTGGTTCTGAAACTTTCTAGGAGCAGTCTTCCTCCCAGTCTTTTCAGGATCAATTGTATTTACATAAACTGAGAATGGGAGCTTCCTTAAATTTTACAGCTGAGGCACCTCATTTACTTTACTTTAGTCCAAGCTCCACTTTTCACTTAATCTGTGTTTGCCGGCAAAGCTCTTATCCCAAATATCTGCATGACTTACTCCCTCACATTTTTCAAGTCTTTGCATAGATAGTGTCTATTTAAAATGGATGCCTGCAAGCACTTTCTATCCTTCTTTCTTGCTTTATTGTTCTCTATAGCTTTTATAACTACTTAACACACTCCGTGATATGTATTGATTTATTATTTTTTTACTTCTCTCTCTCCCCACTAGAATGAAATGCCTATTAAGGGCAGACATTTTTGTCTCTTTTGCTTACTAGAATATCCTCATGTAACTGTGTCTGGCATATAGAAGGAGTCCTATAACCATTTGTTGGTAAGTATAAAATGAATGAGTAAATTAAATTATTGATGTTTTCATCTTGTTCTAGATGGAAAAATAATTAACCTAATATTTGTTCAATAAGAGGAGGTTCACAGTAGGTTTTTGACAATTAGCCTTCTTCAAATTAAACAAGTAGATCTGATGTATCCAATATCATTTCTTAAGGTAAATAATAGAAAATAAATTCAGTTTAAAAAACTCTATAGCATACAGAAAAGGATATTAATATTTAAGTAAAAAAATTAAAATATTAGAATGAAATGCAAGAGGTAACAACAGTGGCTATCTCTGGATAATGGCATTATCATCTTTGTCATATCTATAATTTTTCTGTATTAAAAATAATGTTACTCAAATAAAAAGAAAATGTCAGAAAATAACCTCATTGCTAAGCAATTAAACTATTCACAAATTTCCAAGGACATTATTCCATTTCATTTTATTTATTTCCATTAACAATCCTTTATTGAGCAAAACATTGTGCCAGGTGCTGGGAAAGATACAAAGATGAATAAAACACAAGCCATGTCCTTAAAAGAGTTTATAATCCAATGTGCACCAATAACACAAGGGAGCAAAGTGCTGAGTGTGCACCAGTTATGGAACTCCCAACCCTCTGGGTTCCAAATTGGAATGCTGGAATTATATTTGAGCCTTTGCAATTTCCATCCCAGGACTATGCTTGACGTTATTCTTCCCTGGACCAAATCAGAACTACTGTCTAGGAAGACTTAAGAAAAACCTCAAACACCAGAGGAGGCATGGAAAATTTTTTGGAGATGAGAGAAAGAAAAGAGAATAAGGTGGGTTGGTGAGAAGGTGATCTGACCAGATGAACTGATTGATGGTGGAGGATGGCGGCAGAGGAGAGCATGAGTCAGTGATGTTTCCCATACACTGCTAAGAGCATTCTGTCCACAGAGAAGACAGTGAAGATGAAGATAAGGTAGGAAGGGTGGGAAAACTTTTAGGACTGGGCAAATTCAGCAACCTTAAACCACAAAAATCTTTGAAACTCCGCATTAGAGGAGATCATAAGAGGTCATTTGGGGGCGCCTGAGTGGCTCAGTTGGTTAAGCATCTGCCTTTGGATCAGGTCATGATCTCAGAGTCCTGGGATTGAGCCCTGCCTCTGGCTCCCTGCTCAGTGGGGAGCCTTCTTCTCCCTCTCTTTCTGCTTGCCTCCCCTCATGCTCTCTCTCTCTCAAATAAATAAATAAAGTCTTAATTTAAAAAAAAAACTCGACATTTTGTCATTTTCTTGCCTGCAGGCACAACCACAAACTGTCTTCAAGATGGGAATAATCACAACTGAACTTATAGAATGTCCACTATATGGTAGGCATGGATCTAGGCATTTTAACATATTTGAACATGTTTTTTTTTTTTTTTATCACAACAACCCTTTGAAATAGGTGCAGTTATTATCTCTATCTTAGGAGAAAGGAGAGTGAGATGTCAAGAAACTAAGCAACTGGCTGAATGTCACAAGCTAGTAAGGAGGAGAGATAAGATCGATCCCAAACAATCTGTCTTGTGAGTCCACATTTTTAAACTACTATGCTCTCCTGCCTCTCTTTAAGATGTCCAATTTATTTAACCTTAACAAAGAAAGACAAATTATTTTGCCTGGGTCAAATCCCTTTTTTTCTCCATTGATATATCATGCTTGAAGATTGTTATAAAATCAGCCATCAGCAATTATTATTGCTTTAACTTGGAAGTTTAATTGTGGGTAACAAAAGAGTATAAATGCCAGGTTGACAAGGGATGGACCATGGTCAAATGTTTGTCATTAACTTGGCCTCATAGCCACCTCCTTGTAAGATCTCTGCATCACAGAAGAAAAGGTAGGAACTTCATTTCCTGAATTCTCTTCCTCAACTGGTTCCTGAATCATTTTCCAATGAAAGGCATTCATTTGAGATTTGGAAATAGGAAGAGAAATAGAGGATATTATTTTCATCAGGAGGAAGCAGCCAGATGCATAGTAGACATGAGGTTCACAGTGATCCAATATAATCATCTTGTCATCAAGTGGCTGGGCAGTCTCCTCAAGGAATAGGGCCATATTAGGGATATACTTTTGGGCTCTGTTGTTAAATCAGAGGCATTGATAAGGGTGGCCCGTGATTAATTAGTCTTCATCTCTGCTGCTGTAGCCACTCTGTTCATGGAACCATCATGCCAATTCAAAAGTCTGATGGCAAACACTGCCTAATGCCACTTGGCTTGCCCAATTTTTTCTGCTTGTTTATTCAATGCCTTTTCAATTATGAATGCTTTCTGGAAGTTATTAACATGTGATAAGAACATGTTTCAAATAAAATACATTCACTCCCACATATACATCTTCACCCTCTACTCCAAAAGTTTTGTCCTTAAGTCTTTTTTTAAGTATTTGTCTACAACCTTCTAACTCCTGGCTTTCATACTCCTGACCAACTTGCCAGACTCATCTGCCACTGATATCTATTCCATATATATTAGTTTAGGCCACTTATCTTTCTATTATAAGTGGATAAGCCAGTTGTTCTGTTTAAGATTCTTCCCAGCTGTAAGATTTTTCCTCTCTACTGTTTTTCAAGATCATTTTTCTGAGTGTGGCTATAATGCAGTTATCATTTAATTTCGGCTTGTACCCATATGCTGAACTATTCATAAACTAAATTCAGGCTGTTCCTTCCTGCTTCAGATGGTTTTGTAGATGCCCTCCGCCATATGTTCATTAGTGTGAGCTGATGGAGGGGCATTCAGCCAGCATGATGATGTGGGGGTCTGCTGTGCTTGATCATATAGCTTACTTGTACTGTCTGGTCTTTACTAGTGTTTAATCCTGAATGTATCTACCATTTTTATCTTAGCATGAATTGCTGCTGGGACTATTTGATTCTATGACTTGATGGTTCTAATATAACTCAGCTCTTGATGGGAAATTCTGGTGTGGCTTTTGGTGTCTCACGGCCAAGTATTCCCTCTCTACCAGGGCCCACTAACTCCCTTGGAGCTGTCTTTAAAAGGCAAATAACTCTCCCTGGCCTATGTTTTGGCCTTGCTGTTGAACCTCAGGACCCTGCCTTGTAGTATGCCCAATGGTCCTTGCCAGAAACTCCATGCTACATCTTCCACTTCAGACACCCCCAATAGTACAGGGTCTGCTAGAATGTATAACCCAAGTGGTAGGGCTATTGTACCACAGTCTGGACCTGCTACATAGTTCTTTCACATTCACTTAAAGCTGGTTCTTTTTCATGTCAACCAATGTGTAAATGAAAGAATTATTTGGGGACCCCAGAGAGGTTCCTTCCTTGTTTTGGGAGATGCACTTATAACAATTAGTCTTTTACTTCATAGAAGATGTCCTGGTAAAGCTCTGACCACTTGTGTCCTTATTGGCAGTTGGGTGGTAAGGGATTCAGTTCTCAAATCCAATTCTCAATTCACTCTGACTATTAACTCTGATAGTTCTGATCCTTCGGGAAGTGGACACAGATAAAATTGGCAGTGCAAATTCCCTGTAAGAATGTCTGAAAGATAAAGGGGGAAGAAACAATATTAGGTAGGGGAAGCCTTCAGTCCATGATTCAAATCTGACATCTGTGAAATAAGAGGGGATAGAAGCAGGATTGAGTAGGGAGAGCTTCAGAAAAAGCAAAAGGAAACCTGGAAGCAAACATTTCCTAGTAAAGCTATCTCATGTTGAGGAGAAATAGATCCTAGTAGCTTTTTAATGGTCCATCGTAAGATGAGGACTATACAGGAATCCAAAGTCTTACCTTGAAAGCTAAGATAGATCCAAAAAGGCTCTGAAGTTGAAGGCTATCATCCAACTGCCTTCCTTGCAGCTGAATGGTAAGTTTGTTTCTTGAAGAGAGATCTCAGTGGCATAACGGTCAATAAGAATGTAAGGATCTAGCACAAACATACAGGGTCTGGCCTTGCATAGAAGCAAGGACAGCTTGTCTATAGTAACACAAAGGAAGGCAGTGTTAAAGGTGTAGATGCCAATGGATATATAGTCACGGTAGTGAGATTTGGTATACATTCTCTTCAATTTTCTTAGCAAATCAGAAAGCAAAGTTATCTCTTCAATCTTCTTACTGAAAAATAAAATGCAGTTATCTGCTAAGCATGAGGATGGGAAAGGAAACATTAGAGGTTTGAGAAAAGAGAAAGTAGGTGTGGTACCAAATGGAGAAGGATATTCCAAAGAAAGGAATCAGTATATGTGCATGGATTGTTTGAGTAAGTGGCTTTATATGGTTTTGCTATGACTGGAAGAAGTTAGGATGAAGCTGGAAAGCTAGGTTGAGATCAGGTTATGAGTGTCTTTGAATGATGTGTTCATGATTTAGATTTTTTTATATTTGTGAAAAACTATTCATAGTTTTAACTAGGGAAACTTAATTAGAATAACATTTACACTGGAAAAATAAGTTTTTTTGGCAGCACAGAGATTATACAACAGAGAGAAGTAGAGGTTTCCCTCACTATGTGAATGCTCGCTGTCCAAATCTTCCCTTAACTTCTTATAAAATATCTACCCAAAACTTACTACTTTAGTTGAAATCCGTGCTAATAAGACTACATACATGTGCTAGCAAAAATCCTTTTGGTTGGAATCTGCACTGGAGGATTCATATAATACGGTTCCCATATTTTCACTGTTCTATTGGGATGGTAACTTATGCTCCTGTTTTTAAACCATTTTTGTCTATCTATTATTATTAAGTAAAAGTATTTTTAAAGAAAATTAGAAAAATAAATCTAAAGAAAAGAATTGTCTAGAAAAGGTCATATACTTAAAAGAAATGCTAGAGATGATGAAGCATATTGAGCAAAGTGAATGCATTAAATACATTACGCTTGTCCATGTGCATATATGTATCTTTGTGCACATGATAAGAAAATAAATATTGTGAAAGTACTGTTGATGCTGGAGAGCTTCACTGTGTTACTTGACTCCAGCATAATATTTTTTAATAACTAGAGAAATGTCTTATGTAATGGACTGAGAGCCCCACTCAGCATGAGATGCCCTTTAGCACCATGTTGAAATAGCAAAAGGCTCTAGACATCCCTAAAAATCTGAAAAAGGCAGTGGAGAAAGGAAGTGATTAGGTGGGGGAGCTGAGTTGCAAAACAAGTCAGAAATAGTTTGAGAAATTTGAGAAACTGTAAGATTTTATAATTTGAGGATCACTGGCAGACCCACCCCTAATACTTACAGAGCCTGCGGTAGAGTAAAAAGGAGGGTTGAGCCCACAGCCAAACCAAACTTCCCTCTGACCAATTCCAGCCCATACTGTGAGGGGTCTTGCACACGTGAATGTGGATGCTCCAGCCCATACTTCAAAGCTCCATCCTACTGGCTCTCTCCCAACCCTTGGCTTAACAAAGAGCCATGCCATGACTACCCCTCGTGTGTCATCCAACTTGTGCAGGCCCTGGAAGTGGGCTTGTATCCATTTGGGCAGGGAATTCCTGAGTCTTTCCCTAATTTTGGTCTAAAAGAGGGACAGAGACACTGGGTGATCACATTCTTTTGATTTCTAGGACTACTTGCTCTGTGGGGAGGGGTCTGCAGGAGGAGGGCCAGAGCTAAGCACAGGGTAGGTTTGCTGGGACTTAAGGGCAATACTGATTATGGTCAAAGCAGTTTCTACTAATAGTGAGGATGAATCAATCTTTCTCAGTGAAATAGAGGGAACCATTGATCAAAAAGAAGAGCCATGAATGGCAATGACAAATCTTTTTAAAAAATGTAGATAATGCATAAATATAATCACATATGATATGATATAATGTAACATAATACAACATTATACAGCATATAATAAGAAAAGTAGTGGTGTCAAAGGAATAGTTTTTTATTCTCCTTGAATTAAATTGAAATGAAATGAACAACCACAAAAATTGTACAAACAAAAAATATCTTCAACCAAATTAGGTAATAAAATATTCTCATGAATTTGAAAATATAAGTGAGTGGGGCCAAATTATCAAAATCAAAAACACCCTCTATGATAAAAAACAAACAAACAAAGCAAAACCAAACAAGAAATAGGGCATAATACAAAACAAGACAAAAAACCCCGAGAAAATATTTAAAGACCTTGACCTGGAGCACCGAGAAATCACTAACAAGTAAGTACTAATTTCCAAAGGCAAAGTCTTCTTGGAACCTCAGTGCCCCTATTAGAAAAGATGGAGGAGGACACACAGGTCCTAATTCATGAGTGAGATCACATAATGTTGGGCAGTCTGGACCTTATGAAGTCCTGAAATGAATCTTAACCTCTTCCAGGGCTAAGACTTGCATTGAGGCGAAACCCAAATTAAGCAGGAGAGAGTGACTAGGGGTACCATTCCTTGGAGTGATCCCCCAGATACCTGGTGGCAGTTTGATTATAATGGGCCACTCCAGTAACAGAAGAGGCAGGTCTTTATTCTTACTGAAAAAGTCATTTACTCAAAAAGTCACTTACTCTGAATTTGGGTTTATCTTTTCTGCATGAAGTGCTTCTGTCAACACTCCTCCAGTGCCTTACAGATACCCTATCCGCTGTCATAGTATTCTACATACCCTCTTCCCTGTCACTGCTGTCAGTCAGGATCCTCAAGTTTCTCTCTCAGGCTTTCTCATTTCTGCTGGTACACAGTAGCCAAGTTCTATAGGTCTTTTAGTGAATAATCTCTTCCCTCCCTTATCAGGACAGCACTACATCCGGCTATGCAATGCTGATGCTTGAACTTGGTTATTAGTCTAGTGGCCAGTGGTAGAGGTAGAAGTAGATGTTGGAAGGTATGTGCATTAGCTGAGGTCTGTGTACATCCTGCCAGCAGGAAGGTCATAGTTGGGTAGGGGGATCTGGGTGCTATCTTCTAGCGAGAGGAAATAGGCCACTTATGCAGCACAGAGGGCTCCAGGGCATGTAGAGATTCAATATTTACAGTTGCATCTACCCTGTGACCCTATCCTAACCTAAGCATTTGGGCTTTGCTCTTTCGATGTGGCCTCTGACTTTGGTTAGGAGCTTGTTGAGGCTTTCCGGCTTTTTTTTTTTTTTTTTTTTAAGTTTTCCTCCTATTAAATGCTGTTAAAGAGGCCTTCTGATTTCATACCATGCTTTAAGTCATCAATTGGCTGACCCGAGACTATGATACAGTTTTCTCTTCAAACAATGGTGTCCAGAGTACAAAACCATCAGAATATCAAAGTGAATAGTTTCTGCCATTGATGGAAGCACCAAATATGTTATAATTCAAGAGATTATAAAGGTATTTTTTTAAGAATCCCACAGGTCACCTTTTGTAGGTTGCAAGAGTACCAATTCATTATTCTGAAACCTGGCAAGTAAAGGAAAAGAATAACATATAAGTTTTTCCACAATGATATAACAAGAAAATTGCAATATGAAATATAAGAGATAGTTAAAAGATAGGTATGGTATAATGCCTTCTGCATAATATTCAAAGGAATCTTGTATATTATTTATAGATACAAACATATGTGACAGAGTTTTAAAAACATACAAAGTGATAAACCACATTTCAGGATAGTAATTACCTCAGGGAAAAAGGAGAGAATGAGATCGGGGAGTTTTATACAGAAAACTTTATAGTATCTATAATGTCCTTCTTTGAAAACAATTAGAAAAAAATATCTGAAGCGAATATTGCAAAACGTACATATTGAACAGACTTGAGAGACAGTTGGTACCATCAAGCTTTTCTTGATTATTCTCTCATTATAGTTTTTTTTTTTTTTTTTTTTTTTTTTATGATAGTGAGAGAGAGAGAGGCAGAGACACAGGCAGAGGGAGAAGCAGGCTCCATGCACCGGGAGCCCGACGTGGGATTTGATCCCGGGTCTCCAGGATCGCGCCCTGGGCCAAAGGCAGGTGCTAAACCGCTGCGCCACCCAGGGATCCCCTCTCTCATTATAATTATGCTTGAGGTTTTTCATTATTTTTAAGATAAATAAAAAAATAAATAACAGCCTTTATGATTTCTGTGTCTAGAGAGCCTGAATGATGGTGGCATCATTCAATGTAATACAGACAAGATGAACAACTGGTTTCTTAGCAAGATAAGGGATTAAACTTTGGCTATATTAGGTTAAAGAAACCTAACATGTATTTCCATCTTATACAAAACAAACTATCTTCATGTCCTCCTTTTCTTTTCGCTTTATTTTTAAATGAACTTTCTAGACTGGTTAGGCATGTCTTGAAGATGAATGGCCTCGACTGAGTATGTCTAGATTTTGTAAGAATGTAATGTAAAGTTTTCCATGTTTTCTGAAGACTTGATGGAGAAACATGGATAAAATAGAAGACCAGTTAGATGTGCTCAAGGTTTTACATAGAATTAGTTATGGTTTGGCCCCAAATGGATTAGTATTGAACAATAAAGATGTCTCTAATACTTAAAAGGTATTTTGTTGGAGTGGTTATAGACAATAAGAACAAGTAATGAGCTTATCTTCACAGAAAATAATAGACTAGAATTTATTTAGCATTATGAGGGCTAGGCTGTCTCAGAAACACTTTGCTTGCATTATTGCCTTTTACTAATTATGACAGCCCTTTCAAATAAGTATTGTTACCATGCTAATTTCATAACTAAGGGAAATCCAACTCAGACGGGTTAAGTAGCTTGCCAGGGTCATTCAGTAGCTTGCATACCTACTTACTAACTTACCTGAAACTTCCCAGGAGCCGTGGAAAAAGGCAATGTCACACGATGGTTCTGAGCATGGGGTGTGGGAGTCAGGCCAGATCTGAGTTTGAGTCTGAGATTGTTGGCTACTAACCCTGTGGTTTTGGGCAGGTACTTAATCTCTCTGATTCTCAATTTGCTCACTAAAACTGCAAAAATAACAAGCGGTTGATTTCACAGGGCGTTTGTGAAGAGAAATGAGATGATGCATGGAAAGCCCTTCTTACGTGTACAGGACCTTGTATCGTTGAATGTTAGCTAGGAGATGCTTTAGGATAATACAAAGGAATGGCCAATATAAATGATAAGCTATTGGGAAGATGTTTTTGCCTGGTACTCTTGGCATTAAATTGTCTCATTGGCTCCTATGTATAGACTGGCTCTGGGTTGAACCACACTATGGATCCATGTGCATCATTTTAGAAAGAGCACTTCTCCACAATGGTGACAAAGCAGAGGAATGAATTATTGGACTTACTTCTCTTGTTCAGAGTCCAGGAGGCTAGAATCCAAGTTCATTTCTACTTCAAGATGAGAAACAGTAACCCTGATGATGGGTGAGGTTATCACATATTTTTAAATTTTGAACAAGCAATTAACTCACAGTGGATGTCCTGTCAGTGCTGAGCAGGACATGGGGCAGCTTCTAATGATAACACAGTGATAAATGTTTCTCTTAGTCAGCTTGCCAAGCTCACTTAAACCCAATAGGAACTGTTAGCAAGGTGCCAAGGGGACCGGCTCAAAGCTTTTAAAGGTCTTTAAATATAACTTTTCTAATTATAAATGTAAAATACTGTTTGTTGTGGAAAATTGGAAAATAGAGGTTTTCTATGTGTATTATAAAAGGAAGGGCATTTTCTAGTAATAGACAGTCCTAGTTACAACCATGTCCTCTTCTACATTTTCTTTGAAATATGCAGTTTCATGAAAAAATAGGGATGATTTTGAAAGACAATTTCACAGATATTTTTCATGGCTGCTGTGTATTTTAGCCCTTCTGTTAAAAAGACTTCTTTCTTCATTATGCTATGAAATTTAAGTCAACATGACACCATTTTTTTTTTCCTTAGAAAAGCAGACTCACCTCCTCCGATGCAGCAATTGGCTAATTTAAACCTCAAAGAAAGGGCCTATGGTGGTCACCCTTCATCCGGGATTTCATTACAGGAGGTGGTATTTCATACACTAATCAAAACATATGAGCTGAACTGAGTGCCACCCTCCTCTCCATCCTCCCCAAACAGTGTGATTCCTTAGAGGAATGATTGCTTTGCTCTGTCTTGTCCTTAGCTTCTTGCATCCAGATAGGAATTCTCCAAGTGTAGACATCAGGATAGTACAAGTATTTATTTTTGATAAGGCTCAAGGGATTTTCTCAAAAGTATATTAAAAACATATTTTTCAATAATTCTTTTGTAGTTGCTCAGAAAAATTTTGGAAAGCTAGAAATTATAGTCTTTATTTTTCAGATGAAAGGCTTATTTTCTTATTAAGTAACTGGCTCTTTGCCTCTTCTTCAGGCCATGACCTCACTTTCTGAACAACTAATAGAGGCATTCTGAGTCACCTATTGGGTGCTATGGGAGAACAAGGTGGGTTCAGACTTGGTGATGCCTATAGCGCATGTTGGAATAAATCCAGGAATGTGTATTTTACTGTCTCGCAAGAAAACAAAAACAACCCCCCCCCCCAAAAAAAAAAAAACAAAAAAAGTGAAGCAAATAAGTCAATGTATAATTACACAGGAAAATGTCAAACTTATCTTGGAGATTTTGGGGAAACAGAAAAAAAAATTACTTAATTTAAAATTAAATTACTTAAGTGTATTTTAGAGGCTCTTTAAAAGCCTGTTGTACCTGGAAATAATTACTCTCAAGTGGCAAGTGTGATTCGTAGCCACGTTAGGTCTAAAAGGAAGGTGATAGTGATTGGGGAGTTTAGCTGCCAGGAAGGCTGTTCCATAAACTTCCAAAGTCTGAGTCTCAGACTGCTTCTAGAAGAGTCTCTAAACCCATGACTATCAAGGGATGAGGATGAAGGTGTGGGTGCTATTTCCCATGGGGTCTTGTTTTGTTTTTTAAACCACATGTGGGGACGCCTGGGTGGCTCAGTTGTTGAGCATCTGCCTTAGGCTCAGGGTGTGATCCCAGGGACCTGGGATACAGTCCCGCTTTGGTCTCCCCAGAGGGAGCCTGCTTCTCCCTCTGCCTATGTCTCTGCCTCTCTGTGTGTCTCTCATGAATAAATAAATAAAATCTTTAAAAAAATAAACCATATGTGATCCCAGATCAGAATCTCTGGATATGTGGACATGGAGTGAATTGTAGGTAATATTGGGGAAAAATGCAGCTAGACTTCCATGAATTAACTGACTAGCTGTATCTGATTAAACCTCTTTCTGAAAACAACTGAAATAGCTGAATCAAGGCAAAGAACTTAAGCACCAAAACATTTGAAGATATCTGAGAGCTACCAAGACAGCAGGACTTGTGCACCCAAGATCCAAGAAAAGAAGAGAGGGCTGAAAGCACATTGGCATCACTTTTCTTTCAAGGCATTTGCAAATTTGAAAGCAGCAGAGAAGTTGAGGAGGTAGGCAGAGATTTTGACTAAACTAGAGCTCGAAGGACCATAATAGAAATGTAGAGCCCCCTATGCCCCAGGTGTGAGAGTGAACTGGAGACTCAGCAGTACCCAGAAGACAGAAATCCAGATTGAAATGTGTTCAGTCTCAAAATGCAAACAAAACAAAACAAGATAAAACACAGCTTTCCCCTCTCTTCATCGTATGTCTTATCAGTATTGGGAAGGAAGTGACCTCTCTCTTAACCAAGGTCCACCCCTCCATCTGTGTCCATCAATTACTATCACTCTTTTTCCTGCACCAATAGGCTCACCATATCGCTTTTTTGTCAACCAGTATTTTTTGTCCCGTTGGCACTCACCATGCTATGAGTTGTTTCTTGTGATTGGACTTCACCAAAATGCTTCTTTGAGTAGAATGGAGCAGCCCTTCAGTTGGACACAGGAACTTTCTCTGGGCTTCCGTTTTTCTTCCCCAGATGATTTTCTTAAACATATTTCAGGAACAATAGAATATTTTTATGTTAATTAAGCACTTTACTTTCTTGTCATGAATCTTGCCCTTTCCTGGCTATTTACCATAGTGCTAGCCATGTTACACAGCAGACCCTTCAGGGTAAGCCCATTAGACACATGGGAGAGGGGAACCAAATACACATTGTGGCTGAATGTCAGGTGACCCAGAGTTAAAATGAGTATTCGGCCAAAACTGAAGCTGAAGACTAATGTCACCTCATGGAATGCATTTCCAGGGCACAAGAATAAGTATTAAATTTTCCAACTTTTAACTTGATCATTAAAAATGCTGGTAGTCAAATTTTTAAAGTTTGATACTGTTGCACAAGACAATAATTTCTTAGGCGTCCCAAGTGAGGTCAATACGCTCAACCTTTGCTGTGCTAAATAGATTCTCACCTTCAATTTAGGTCGGGAGAGGGTGAGGCTATTTTCTGTTGCGCTTCGGTGTTTTAAGTGCTGTGATGCGAAATGACCCCTGAGTCACTGAGCTTTCCTCTTGTACAGAATTGCAACATGCAGAACACATAAGAGGATTATTTTTCATTCAATTTTGAAAGTCTACCTATATTTGAAAGTGAATATTTAGATGTTAATTAATATTTAACTTGGTGACTCATAACTAATATTGCTCATATGCTACAAGCTTATAGACATATTAAGTATTTTACATTATATTATAAACCTATATGGTTATATATTTTCTTTTGTTAGCTGTGCACAATCTCCATTTCCTGCTCTCATAGGGAATAGAAAATTGTAGCAGTCATCACTTGACGGATTCATATTATGCCGGTACTGTTCTCTGAGTCAGGACACTCTCCAATCCCTCTTAACCCTTCACTAACCTGTTCACATTGATTTCTTAGTTTAAACATTATATGCCTGGCAGAAATTTAGACAACCCTCTGTATCAACTTCCTAGGGATGCTACAACTAATTACCACAAATGTGGTGCCTTAAAACAATAAAAATCTGTTTTCTCACACCTGGAGGCTAGAAATTTGCTGTTAAGGTGTTGGAAGGGCTATAGTCCTTGCAAAGGCTTCTAGAAGAGAATGTCTCCTTGGTTTTTCCAGCCTCTGGGAGCTCCTGGCATTTCTTGGCTTGTGACAGTGCAACTTCAATTTCTGCCTACAGACCTTCATGTTACTCTCTTTCCCTATCTCTGTGTCATCTCCCTGTTTCTTCTCTTTAAGGACACTAGTCATTGGAATTAAAGCCCACTCTAAATCCAGGATGATGATGATCTCATTTAGCAATCCTTAATTTAGTTATATTTGCAAATACCCTATTTCCAAATGCCATATTCACAGGTACTGGGAGTTAGGACTTGGATACATGTTTTGAAGGAGACACAACTCAACCCAGTGTTCCATGTCTAGAGTAAGTGCACTCCGGTATTTCACCCATAAACACCGTGCTTAGCTCCAGAAGAACAATTTTTAGAACATATTTTAATTGCTTTTGAATTTTCTCTAGATCACTGAAGGCAGGATTTGGGTCTTAATATTCCTCAATACCTAGTGTGGTGTTTAGCATAAAGTAAAAGATCAATAACTATCATGCAATCAATACATAGAAACATTAAGAAGACCCATTTCAGGCCAACATAAGGATTTAGGGAAGAGGGCGACCCAGTGGCTCAGCGGTTTAGTGCCGCCTTCAGCCCAGGGTGTGATCCTGGACACCTGGGATCGAGTCCCACGCAGGGCTCCCTGCATAGAGCCTGCTTCTCCCTCTGCCTGTGTCTCTGACTCTCTCTCTTTCTCTCTGTGTCTCTCATGAATAAAATAAAATATTTTTAAAAAAAGGATTTAGGGAAGACATTTGTGTTATTTTAAAGCAAGTTACAGTTTGAGCTGGTTACTTTAGGAACCAAGGAAACAGAGCTAATCAAAGTGAGAAAACTGTTCCTTTGCATGCAAAAAACACTCTATAATACAATTTTACTATGCAAGTATAATGTCCCACATCAAACTAGTCTGAGTCGGAAGAAACTAGAGAGTGAGTTACTTTCCATAATAAGGTAAGACAAAATTGAGTGTTTTTAGATATCAGCCCTGCACATTGTAGGTTGGAAGAGAGAGAAGGGGAGAGAGAGAGAGACTGACAGAGTGGGTGAGAGAGGTCATAGTGGTAGATCAGAGACTAAGGAGAAGAATGGCCAGTGACAAACTGAATCTGTGTGTTGAAATGACCAATTGTCTTCATAACTGTACTATCTAATAATTGCTCTCCTTCTGTGACTTACTCATTTGCAGTAACAAGTTTCCTAAATGGCTTGTAGTAGTTGGTACTCTAAGAAATGAAATATGGGCATGGCCATCAGCACATGGGGCACAATATGCAACAAGTGGACAGCTGCTTCTGGAAGTAAGATAAAAGAACCCAGATGGCACATTCAATATAAGCCGGGATCCAGAATCAGAAGGTCTAGGAGACCACTGGACCCACAAATCATCCTTTGGAATATGGGAGGAAAACTAAAATTTTCAGGTATATACGATGGGGGCCTTGAGGCATTTTGCTTTTGCCTTAATGAAAATTGATATCTGGAAAGTTTTATATTAGCAACTTTGAGACACTTGAATTGCATAAGTAAGAGCTTTTTAACAGCCTGAAATATCTTTAGATGAAAAGGCATTGAGTGTTTTGGCACCAGAGGTATGTAAACATGATCTAAAAGACTGCTTGGCAGGGACATAGGGTAGGGGATTCATGCTTTTGATTTTTGATATCTACCACCCATCATGCTCTATGGAGCATCATGATTTTAAGATTTTAAGATTCTAAGGCTCACTGTGATCAATGTAACTTTCTTTTCAAATAGAATTTTTTTAATACAGGTTAACTCTGTGCATAGGTAATTTGTAGTGAGTAGCTTCAAAAAATTTGGAAGTTCTGTCCTTCCATCTATTTAAATGAAATACAAGTTTCTGTCTCCTCTGGCCCAAGGTTGTGTTCTGTTCATGGTGTGTTCATTCTTACTGCATTTCTTGTTTGTCCTCTGGAATCTACAGTGAGATGGGATGCACATGCATGGATCAAATTTTTAAAGTTTGATATTATTGGAAGTCCGCATGCATGAAAGTCTGGGTAGTTTTTCCTCCCCACCCCAGCTACCATTCTCCATAAGCTTGTTATAAAAGAAATTCACAGTGTTCTACAAATGCTGGCTGGCATTCAACACAGATTCGAAATAAAGCTCCAGATGGAGACACCTACATGAATCTACAAGAACGACTAAGGAAAACAAGTAAATGTCACCACCACCTTCTATGTTAAAACCAGAATGGAAGATGTAAACATGGCAATGAAAGTTGCATCTTCCCATATTGATATTCTCTGCTCACCAGAGCTGCTTTGATTATTGCTGAAAGTTTACATTATAGAGATTTATCAAAGATTCTTAGCATTATAAGTAATATGGACAATTTCTCTTCAGATTTGGGCTCTGTTATTTGTTTTTATTTGGAATTAAATAAAATTGGATGTTCCTTATTACACTCTGATATTGGCTGACTAACTACCTAAAGCACATGTCATCTCTGAGAGGGCAGGACATTGGTCACTGCTGTATTCTTGTGCCCAGAAAAAAATCAGAAACATAGTAAGAATTTAGAAAATACTTGTAGAATTGATAAATGGAGCTTATATTCCAAAAATAAGGACACCGATTATAAAAAAAGGAACTAATTGAAAACTGATTAATCACACTAAGAGAGAAACACAAAGAGAAAAGTAAGAGTGTATGGAAAGTGCCAGAAGAGTGGCCCTTGTAGGAGACCTTAACCATCTGCAAAAAAGCAGAGAAAGAACATCATAGGCAGAGGACAAGCTCTGGAAGTCCAGAGGAAAGAAAAGACTTTATATGTTCTAGGAATTCAAGAGAGGTGGTGTGGTTGGAGCAGAAGGAATGAGAGGAAAAATCAGGTAAGTTTAAAGGAGTAGGCAGGAGTCAGATGGTTTGTGGTTCTACACAAATTCACAGTGTTCTACAAATGCTGGCTGGCCTACCAGCTGGCTGGCTGGTGCAGTAGGATATCACTGAAGAAAACCCAGGGTGTGCCATGATCTGATTTAGGTTTTAAAATGTTTATTCTGGTTGGTGTATGAAGAAAACATTAGATGTGGTTGGGGGTATTGGGAGGTCAGATGAGGGATGATTGGGGGGGGGGCTTTGCAGTGCACTTTGGAGGGAAAATGAAACCATTTTTTTAGTATTGGAATCAGCTTGAACAAGTAGTGGTGCCTTCTTTAAATAATATGTCTATATGAAGATGTGGGAAATTAAGAGCTTTGCTAGAACTACCTATTAGGTTAAGGGCATCGCTGAATATATGAACTGGAGCTCAGTAGGGTATTATGGGTTGGAGGTACAATTTGGGAACCACCAGCATCTGGATGGTATTTTAAACCAAGTACTAGATGAGATAACTGGACGATAAACATACATAGGGAAGAAAAGATAAGCTAGGGATAACTCCCAAGTCACTCTCTTTAGGAGCCCATCCCAAGAGCAGTCCCAGACATACCACACAGAGAGGTAAATCAATTAGGATCTAGTCAGGTGTTATCTGAACGGGGAAAATGTAATATAAGTAATTACTATCTAGTTGAGGTGGTCAACTACTAAAAGAATAAATGGGATTTGAAGAGGCCAAGCATCCCCTCTAGGACAAGAGAAGGAATTTAGGACTAGGAGAGAGTCCCTTCCCCCAATGCTGAGATTTGAACTTCTTAGAAGAGGTTGTGACTAGCTAGAAACAGGCAGCTTGCAAGTAGCAAAAAGGTAAGAGAGTAGGGTTGAGGAGGGAGCTGGAGCTGCCCAGATAAGGGCCTGGTGGGGAGCACGTGGCCTGAGAGCTACAACAGAAGCTGCCTACTGCAGTTACCCAAATGGTTGCCAGGGAGCAAAGCATGATCTGAGGGTGCATCTGGAGTTTGTCCACAAGGACCACCAGGGTCCTATCCTGCATGATAATAATGGAAGATCACAACCCTGAAGAGAAATGTCTTCCTGCCTCTATCACCAAGGGATATTAGTGTCACCCCAGAGCCTTCTGTGAAAAGCCTGATGTCTCACCAGCTGGCAATGAAGAATTGTTTGCAACGTCCAGTTGAAGTATCCCCAGAAAGGGCAGAGAATGGTAGATTTGGAGCTGAGAGACAACACATTTAGCACTGGCATCAGAAGCCACATGTAGACGCTCCAAGAGATAACCCCAGATGAACCTTCAGCCGAACCCCCAGCTGACAGACAGCATGAGCCACCAGCCATGTAAACGATCCATCATGTTGACTCACTCCACTTTAGCGTTCAGATGATGATAACCCCAGCAGACATCTGAGTGCTTCTGCCTAAGAGACTGAACTAGAACCATCTAGCTAAGTCCAGCCAATCCAGAACCATGAGAGACAATAAGTTGTTAGTCAGTAAGTCTTGGAGTAGTTTGCAATACAGAAATAGATAACTGGAACTGAAGGAGGCGCTAACTGTTGAGAAGTTTGCTGAAAGACCTTTTGGCATGTAGACTGACCGGAAATGTCCATTCAATTTCACAACATAACATAAAGAAGTGGAGAAACAGAAGTAGGCAGGTAGTGAGAGAACAGAGTGGGGGTGGAGGTGAGGGTGGAGAACTACACTGTTGGGAGAGAAGAATGTATACTTTCTTTTCTATGTCATCACCTTTTTTTATTTTTATTTTTATTTTTTTTGTTCTCACCCTTCTGACATTTCCGGATGAAGGTGACCCATCTTTCCCCATCTGACATTTCCAGGAGACTCATCCCTGACATAGGTCTCCAGACTCTTCTTCTCAACCCACACTCACATGAGGCAACCCTTCATCTCCCATGGTTTGAAATAGCAACAATATGCTTATAACCTCAAAATCCAAGCTGGCAGTATCAGCTTTTTCCTGGGTTTTGGACACACATATCCACTCCCCATTTAACACTTATTTGCTTCTCCCCAAATTGTTTATGTCCAAAATTGAAGTCATGAACTTCCCTCACCAACTTCTTCCTCTACTTGCCCTATCCAGTGAGTGCTCCATTGTGTACTCATTTATCCAAGTTAGAGTCCTGGAGGTGACCATGGACACATATGTCTCTTTATCTTTCACAGGCAATTCTAAGTCCAGATTTATTCTACCTTTTAGCATCTCCTGAATCTTCCTTCTTTTTTCCACTTATGCTATCATTACCTTTATCTGAAATACTTTTGTATCTTGTTTGTCCTTCCTCACTAAGCTCCCAAATGGTCTTTTCATAGCCTCTATTACCTCACTTGTAACCAGTCTGCACACAGCTTGCCAGTGTCGTCTTAAGGAATTGCAAACACAAATTTGTGTACCTCTGTTAAAAGCCCTGAAGTGACTTTCCATTTCTCCCCTGGTCAATATTAATGGTTCTGATATGTTCTGATATGGCCTGCAAGATTTTCCCTGTATACTCTCCTCAGCCTCATGATTTCTCAGTTCCTTATGCCCCTGATTTATCTTTATATATTAGTATTCTTTCAGCAATTTCAGCTTTTTCTTGCTTGAGACACCCTTGTAGATCAGACCAGTCACCTAACCCAGACTAGGTTAGGCACATTTATTCCTCTATAGAATGAACTATTCTTCTACATTTATGAACTCACAGCAATTTCAATGAATTATATTATCACTTGCCTTCTCTGTTCCACTGAAAACTTTATTAGGACTGGGAACATGTCTCTATTAGCCCATACTGTATCTCCAGCGCTTAGTCTAGTACCTAGCACTGAATATGGAATTCAAGATTAATGGCTGAATTTTTCAATAAAAAGGACCTAAATTATGAGAATTTAACTTTGATCATCAAGTGGCTATTTCAGGCTGTGCCTATTGAAATGAAAATTCCATTTATCTCCTAAATGGGTTAGGATGAGTTCTATTTACACCAAGTATTAGGAGAGCTTGAAAATATTCTCTTTGGTAAAAAAAAGTATACAAATAAGAATGTGAAGCTTCTTCCCCTTTGGCCTCACTAAAACAATATTATGCTCTTATTAAATGTAGAAAGAACAAGGGAAATAGAAAGATTATCATTAGGTAAAAGTGACAGCTAATTTTTTTGCAGATAAGAACCCTTGATAAATCCTAAAATTAATGGGCAAAAGTACATGATTAAAGTGATATATGTATGAAAAGAAGCTATACATTATATGTTATTAGAAAGATGCAAATTAGGACAACAATGAGATATTACTATATATATCATATATATATTCAAATGCTGCAAATCTGGAACACTGACAACAACAAATGCTGGTGAGGATGTGGAACAACAGGAATTCTCATTCATTGCTGGGTAGGAACACAAAATGATATACTTTGGAAGACAGTCTGGCAGCTTCTTACAAAACTAAACATACTTACTATATGATCCAGCAATCTCCTTTCCTAGTATTTACCCAAAGGACTTGAAAACTTGTGTCCAAGTGAAAACCTGGATGTGAATGTTCATAGAAACTTGATTCATGATTTCCAAAATTTGGAAACAACCAAAATGTCCTTCAGTAAGTGAATGGCCTAACTTGGCACATCCAGAAAATGGAATATCATTAGTGCTAAGAAGAAATGAACTATCAAGCCCCGAAACAATATGGAAGAAGATTCAATGCATATTTGTAAGTGAAGGAAGCCAATCTGCAAAAGCTACATATGGTATGATTCCAACCATATGCATCTTGGAAAAGGCAAACCTGTGGAGACAATAAAGAGAACAGTGTTTGTCAGGGGCTGGTTTGCAGAAGGATGAATAGATGAGACAGTGAATTTTTAAGAAAGTGAAAATAGTCTGTATAATACTATAATGATAGAGATATGTCATTATATTTTTGTCCAAACCCATAGAATGTACATCATCAGGAATGAACCCTACTGAAGTTTAATGTATAGAGTTTGTGTAATTAGTACATGTCAATGTAAGTTCATTGATTGCAACAAATATGGCTCTGCGTCATTCAGGTGGAGGATAGTGACAGTGGAGGAGGTCATGCATGTGTGGGAGCTGGAGGATATGGGAAATCTTTACCTTCTCCTCAATTTTGCTGTGACCCTAAAACCGCACTAAACACATAAAGTTTTGTTTTGTTTTAAAGAAAAGGATATTGGCATTATTGCAAAGTCTTTCTTCATAATCTACTTATAAATTACAATGGAGGAAATAGTAATTTTATAGTGAAGAACTCCAACAGACACACGTTACCCAGTGATCAAAGTGTATGTTACCGTAATCAGACATAACAACATAGTTCATATCTGCTCTCATGCACTGAGACAGGCCCAGCATTGCTTCTGTGCTATGCTTGCTTGCCCAATTTCTCATGTCTAACATGAAGAAGTAGACAACCCAAACTGAAGGGTATTCCCCAAAGTAATTGACTGGTATTCTTTGAAAATGTCAAGGTAGTTGGGGTGCCTGGGTGGCTTAGCTGGTTAAGCATCTGCCTTCAGCTCATGAGATTGAGCCCCACATGCAGGCTCCCTGCTCAGCAGGGCATCTGCTTCTCCCTCTCCCTTTGCCTCCTCTCCCCTGCTCATACTCTCTCTCTCTCTCTCAATTAAATAAATAAAATCTTAAAACAAAAAAGAAAGAAAATGACAAGGTATTGAAAGAAAAGACTCACGAACTGTCACTGATTGGAGGAGATCTCTGTGGAGGCATGACAACAAAATTAAATGTAGGATCCGAAACTGGATCTTCCTGGAGAAAAAGGACACAGGGGGAAACCAGGGAAATTTGAATGAAGTCTGTAGGTTAGTTAGGAGTATTGTGTCAATGTTAATTTCTTGGTTTCGATAATTGTGCTATTATTATGTAAGATGTTAACATTAGGGGAAGTTTGGTGAACAGTATATGGGAACTTGATTTACCATTCTTTGCAACTATTCTGTAAATCTAAAATTATTTCAAAATAAAAAGTTAACAAAAATACATGCTTAATCTTTTTAATTGGACTGATAGCAAGATCTTTTTGCTTGACATCTTCAAATACCTTTAATCTCTTTCAGATCTCTATGTTCAAAATTTTTCCCTTTCCTAGTTAAGATTTTCAACTTAGATACTCATTTTCCTTTTCTAACTTCCCACTATGCTCCTTCCTGCCCTGATGATCAACTATTCATTTTTCAATTGTCCTTTAATTTATACTCTACAGGGAGGCCCTCCTGATTTATATATAACCAATTTCCTGCTACAGGGAGATACAAAGCCTTCACGTTACGCTCACTCATAGTACACTCAAGTGCCTAGGGGTGAAGTCACCAAAGCCTTAGATGGTTATTTACCCTTGCATGAGAGGTTTTTAGAAATAATAGTGTCAAATTTGTAATGTCAAAATTTTAATCCCAAAACCCAAACAAGCCCAGGCTGGTATCCTGACCTTTTATATGGCAGCTTTCCCCAAGGAATGCAAAGCATTTTACGGATTGAATTGTGGTCATTATGCCTGGCACATTGGGCAAGTTCTGTGAGGCTTATTTTTAAGAAGGGATAAAATACTGAGCTCAGAACTTGGGTGCTTCATCCAACACTTACAACAAACTGGCAGCAGGAGAGGCGGTGGAGTCTGCCTTCTGACCTTCATTTTCCTGCCTTCCTTTAGAGTTCCAATCACTCTTCCTTTCTTGAGATTTCTTATCTGCAGGTTGATAGACCAGAGGCTAATGATTCTGAGAAGTCAGCAGAGAGGTCGTTGCCCCATGGAGTCTCCCACTGCTGTTGCATGAGAGGTGGAGGTAGGTTATGGCTTTGTTGGTCACTAGTATCTCTACTCAGAAAGTAGGCTTTCAATTCATGTTTGCAAGCGGTTTGTTCTTGTTCTCAAGGAGACAGGCTGTTTTTCTTTTCTCTTCTTTGGTGAAGTGCACTATATTATAGGCACTACTTCAAAGGGAATACTTGGATCAGGCTATGCTGAAAAATCCCTAGTAACCTGCCATAAATTTAAAACTTTTCAGTACAGTCAATATTTTTCAAATGCTAAAGATAGGAAATGTGGCAATTTAAAAAAATTCAGCAAATGTATTCCCCAAGGAGAACTCTTGCCCTCTTCCCACTCCTGGCGGCTGGCTTATTCTAAAGGAATCTTTCTTATCTTAAAAATGTTGACCATATGAGTAAGCCAATAGGAGCTAGCTCCCAGATTGGAGCTATGGATATCTAGAGTGGGAACCCTGGGATTCACATCCCCATAGATGTGTCTTTGTTCATTTCATATCATTTGGGTATGAAACTGATGACTTCTAATTTTCAAATAGAGGGTTAATATTTCTCTCCACTAGAGCATACTGTATAGGAATAAAGAAAATCTAACAGATGGTCATTGCAGATATGTAATTTCTTAAATCCAGACCAACTGGACTAGCATTGACTAAAAATCACCCAGCAATCTTGTTAAAAACAGACTCTTTAATCCAAATATCTGATATCCCAATTCAATGATTCAGATGCATAGCCAGGCTAGGAAATCACTACTTTGAAGGAAAGGAAAACTGGATCATACTGGCAGTTTATAAGTTGGGGAAATAAGTTTTTTTTTTTTTTTTTTTTTTTTTTTATCCTTTCAGCTCTCCATTCACCTATCTGCTTACTCAACATACATGTATTAAATCTCTAAAAATGCCTGCTATGTGGTAGGAATGGAACCGTGTGCTAAGTGCTTAATTACAGTAAAGGAGCATCCAATCAGGGGGGAAGATGTACAAGGAAATAGGCGTGTGTGTAGTCTATTAAATGCAATGCTGGGGTTGTACACATGGCGAATTGGAACCAATAAAAACATCACTGACTCCAGCCTGGAGGAGTTGGAGAAAATTTTGTAGAGGAAGTAAACTCTGACCCAGGTATCCTTTAGAGGATAGCTGGTTAAAGAAAAATTGGTGAAGAGAGATGATATAATAAGAAAGTGCATGTTAAGACGCAAGAAGTGAAAAGAACATGTTGTAGAGGAGATTTCAGTAGTTTAGTACAGCAAGAGTATAAGAAGGCCGTGGGGAAATTGGTGAAAGGTGAGATAGGAAAGTTATAAACAGGCCATGAAAGGCTCTATAATAAAGATCACATGTCCCTATGTACCTGGGACAGTCCTCATTCATACCTCTCACCCCAGATTAATTTTAATGGCTCTCTTTCACTTTTAAAAGAAGATACATTTTATGGTTGGATGATAAATTGTGTGGTTGGCCCACTTACAGACATTTTTAAGGAGTTTGGCTTTTTGGTCAGAGGAAGACATATTATATTTGAAGGGTTTCCAGGAGAGGGTATTGATCTGATTTCTGGTTTGATAATTTCACCTGGCTGCAGCACAGAGAATAGATTGTGGCAGGATGGGATTGGAGTTAGGAATATTGTTTGGTGAGCAATTGTAGGAATCCTGGCAAGAGATGATAGTGGGTTGAATAAGATGGTGGTGGTGGGTGTGAGTAGAAAGGAATGGATTCCTCTAATACTAAGAGGACTTGCCACATAAAATAGGATCATGGGTAGTTACTTAGTTTTTTCTCCTTCATCTGAATAAGGAGTTATAACAATTCTTCTTGAGATTCTCCTAAGACAAAATAGAGCAAATTGTTGAGAGTACTCAGCACGCATCCTATAAGACCCTCAAAAATTGCTTTCCTCTTTTTTGGCAACCAAGGCCCTCGTCTCCATAGCACACTTCCCAGGTCCATCTCTATTCTTCCAAATTAGAGGCATTAATTCTACTCTCAATTTCCTGGTGTCCCTACCCCTACCTTTCATTCCCTTACTGCCCAGATACCAGGTGAATGTCTCCAAAAATAGCCTAATTTTGTTGGAAGATGTGCTTAAGATTTATCCATTAAAACAACAATGCTAATAACAAAAATTCCATCAGGCTTTAATCCAAAAATGTATATCTTGAGGGCTTCACATGTAAGCAGTGTGACCTATGGATACGGTAGCTGCGTACCCAGGATTTTCTAGAACAGTTCAATCATCTGTCCTGGTGTTTTGGGTTTAGAAAATAAGGTGTCTTTGAAGAAAGATGACCATTTTTTTTGAATCAGCTTCACTCTCCACTATAGAACACTTTTTCCTTTTCTTTCTCTCATTTTCTCCTTACCTTCCTTTCTTTCTTGTCTATGTCTTTCCCTTTTCCTCACGTTCCCCCTCCTCTGCCATATATATGTTTACTTCTAATGATATCACTGGGGACCTTGACCTCTGTAGTTTATAATCCAGTCTCTCTCCATCAAGGTAGAACCTTTGTCCAAATCAGTTGCTTTCCCAAAATATGGCATACTTTCCTCCTTGTCACTGTTTATGAGATTATCCATCAAAACTTTGTGTCTGAGTTGACTCTACTGAACTGAATTTCCATCTTCTCCAAGAAGTACTTTCATTTTCTATTGCATTCTGGAGTTGATGTCTTCCTTTTCCATCTCTTCCTAATTCCTTTAGCACCAATGATCTGAATCTGCAATCTTATCGAACTTTTTATGTGTGCATGTCTGATCTTACCAACTAGGTTGACAGCTCTTGGTCAGGAGATTTTTGTTTTACATACTCTAATGTTACCCACCAAACTGGCATGAACTTTACACACAATAAGTTAACAGATTTTTAGCTATATGTGAAATATGGAGAAAAACTCCTTATGATCTCTTTTCTTGAAACTAGGCTTTTCTTTTCACTTGGCTTCCAGACACCATGAGTGTTCTTGTCTCTAAGTAGCAACTTGTCATCTTGTCATCAGAATTCCTGGTTTGCTTTCACATAGAAAAAGGTTAGGCTTTCACATAGAAAATGGGGATATGAGGGATTCCTGCGTAGTTCAGTTGGTTAAGTGGCCTTCTCTTGATTTTGGCTCAGGTCATGATCTTAGGGTCATGAGATCGAGCCCTGTGTTGGGCTCTCTGCTCAGTGGGGAGTCTGCTTGGGATTCTCTCTCTCCCCCTCTTCCTCTGTTCCCCACCCCGCTCATGTGTGTGCACATGTGTGCTGTCTTTCTCTCTATCAAATAAATAAATGAATCTTAAAAAGAAAAGAAAATGGGGATATGAAATGTCTATTTTGCCTGTCTTTTGAATTGTCATAAAGTTAAATGAAACAATATCAGTTGTTAGGTCAATATAAGGTCAGTTAACATATTGTTTTAAATAATTGACCTTATCATAGACAAGATCCAACTTGATACCTTTCTTGTTTTCTATCAATACTGAGTCACCACTCTTCTGAGCAGTTGGTGTCTGTCCTTAAACTTAGGGGTAAACTGTACTCCTTGTTCATCTCTAAGAGAAAGTCCAAGATGAAAAAATCATAGAACTCATTCTAGTACCCTACAATTCTGGATATTTGATTTTTCCTATTTTGTAGAAATAGTTAAGCAGCATATGGTCAATGGTGGAACACTCTACGAAGTAGTCACCTTTTTAGATTAGTCTGTGGATCATGAAGTCCTGATACATGTTGCTTTTCTTAATGGAACTTAAGGAAGCTAACCAAGTGGAGAGAAGCCTTCTTCTTCAGCCTTATCTAAGATAGTTAATATTTGAACACATTAACCTTCTCCCTCTATAAATAATTCTTTAGGTGAAGGAGCATATTTGTACAATTTCATCCTTCATTCCTTCACCCTCTCATTCATTCCACAAATATTTATTGTTTGTACACTATGTGGCAGGTACTATTCATGGCTTTGGAGATACAACAGTAAACAAACAAAAATTATCTTTGCACTTTAGATGCTTATATTTTAAAAGGGAGAGACAGACAAAAAGAGTAAATAAATAGGATACATACAATCATTGTAACAGCTATGAAGGAAGTTAATAGGGTGCTTTGAGAGAGAATAGTAAGGTGTAGAGGTAGGATGAACAGCAAAGGTCCCTCGAGCGTATCACAGGGAGCAATTTGCAAGGAACCATCAGAAGAGTCTTCTAGGCAGAGGGAACAGCTAATGAAAAGGCCCCAACGTGTGAAAGAGCTTGATACAAGTTTAAGATACAGAAAGGAGCATGATATATAGCTAAGTAGGAACAGGAAAGAAGAGAGTGGCTTAGAGTAAAGTTGGAGAAGCAGGTGGCCAAAGCCAGGAATGAGAATAGAAATGAATAGTCAGGTGATTTGGAAACTGAATAAGAGAAGTGAAGTCTCCTTTCAAGAGAAAATAGACATAATCAATTACTGTTGGTGTCTTTAAGCAACCATGTCCTTTTCAACTATGTCCTTTTCAAGCCTTGTGACTTTGGCTTGTCTTATCTGAGCAGTGGTATATGAGCTGTCTTCTCCATTGATTTTCCTCAGGAAAAACTCCTGTTTGGTAGGCCATGGGAAGATACTTTCCATATGCAAATTAATTAATTATTCAATAAAAGGGCCTAATTTAGCATAGACCAACATGTTAAATATTATCCATTCTCTCATGGGCTTTTTTAAGAAATCAAAGTTTCCCTTTGGTTATAAACTCGTGGATTTGAAAGCAAATTTAATCCGGAAGCTCCTGATTCATTTACATTTAGCTCATTACCATGTCATTCTTTTAGAGTGGTTTGAAGTTTAAGAAACCTCTTGAGACTTCTTTGTCTTAAAAAAACAACTATTTAACTTTTAAAAACCCTTTTATTTCTTCTTCTTCTTAAGAACAAGAGATAATGATTTTATAAACACAAATAAATGGAAAAGCCCAATGGCAGAGCTCAGTTGGCAATGTAAAAAGTGATGATGCCTGTGTCAGTGTTAAATTAAGCAAATGGAGTCACACACCCTGCATAAAATGAGAACATTAGACTTCAGTAAAATGTGCATTGCTATCTTTTATGTAGAGTAGAAGCTGTAGCATATTATTGGGACCCGAGAGTTTACTCTGCCTGTTTCCTCACTTCACCTCAATTCAGCAAGTTATTCAATTTCAGAGATTCCAGAAATACCAGACCTTTAAAAAAAAAAATCAAACCACAAACAGACAGTGTTTGAAGAGACTTTATAAAAGGTCATTTTATGTGTTAAGGCATTTTTGGTTGCAAGTGACAGATAATCTACTCAGAGTGGGCTTAGACAAAAGAAATTAATTGGTTTATGTGACTGAAAAAAATCAGAGCTAAAAGGGGTTTCAGGCATGAGAGAATTTAGAAACTCAATGTCATAAGAACACTCTGTCTTCTACCTCTAAGCTTTTGGCTTCCCTTCTTGGCTACATGTGATAGTAGGACAGCTCTAAATAACTCCAGGCCATGTGCTCCCAGGTGCCATTGAAGTCCAATGGGGATTAAAGAGATGTACATATGCCCTTCTCTTGGTAATTATTTCAAAGCTCCTCATATCTCTGATTGGGTTAGGAGTTCATGTTTGTGCTTGAAGAGTATGATTTTTTGACTGGCCTGGTTACAGATATGTGCTACCCATGCAACTAGGGATTTGATTAAATTTTGCTTGAATCACAGTAATAGAGATGGGAAAGTGATACTCCAGAGGAAAATTGGGGATTAAAATAAACAATCCAAAAAACAAACAAAGCCAAACAAAAATGTCTACTATATAACCTACTGCACCCATTCATCTGTTGTTTGACTCCTTTGAGCTGGGAAAGTGAAATAGCAGGCTGGACTGAAGCCCTTGCTTTGTCATAAATTACCCAGGTCATGTGGCCAAATCGCTTCACTTCTCTGCCCCTCGGTATCCTTGTTTCTAAAAGGAGAGGACTGAACACAATGCTCTCTCTGACTTTTCCTCCAACTCTGAAATGGTAATGATCCCAGGCTTGCCAAATAAGAATGGGAAGATTCTCCTGGCCTAAGATTTCATGGAAAAGAAAACGGAAGCAGGCCCAGGTGCAGGGCAGAAAAGGGAGCCAGCAGACCCTGGGCCATAGAGTGAAGGAAGCAAAGCAAATGCTCAGGGGAGTGAGGTCAACTCCAGGACAGGACACCTCTCTGCAAGCTGAGGAGCACCCTCCAGTCTGTGCTGAGTACTCGGAGTGAGTGCACTGGAGCAGTGGTGATAGTTGCCATAGAGAGGGATAAATAGACCATTGTTTAGTGCAATAACTTGATTTCTGCCAGAAAGTTTCACACTCAAAATAAATATTATATATGGCTCCCATCAGAAGTACCTAATCTAGAAAGCAAAAAAAATGTATATTTCCCAAGGTGTTTTAATAAGGTGCTTTAATTCTAGTTGTCTATAATCTCACATCTAAAACTTGTGAAGTCATATGTGTTCCTCACTTAATCTTTTTTTTTTTTTGCGGGGGTGGGGGTTAAGAAGCAAACTAAGAACATGTACCATTTATATATTACCATAGGTGGAGTACAGCACAGTAAACTATAATGATCTATATCAATATTTCTACAGTAAAATATATGAATGTTCATACTGAGAGATAAATCAAGACTAAAATTAGTCTCCTATTAGTTCAGGTCAGATTTTTTTAAAACAAAACAAAACAAACTTAGTTTCCAGAGCTTTTTTGGAGTTTAAAGTTGTGGATAAAGTAGTATGGACCTTTAGGTAGGTACCAGAGCTGATTGAGATCATTCTGGATAAGACAAAGGAAAGATAGGAAAGTCAATGAATAAACTGAATTGTTTTTCTTAAAGTCAAAGGACATAGAATTTACTTCCTGTTTTTTTTTTTTTTCCTCTGACCTAGTCTCTAGTAGGTGTTTGGTAATTATTTATGACACCTAGTCTCTAGTAGGTGTTCAGTAATTATTTATGACATAAACTTTCTACTCCGTTTTGGCTAGTTGATTGTTCTCAAGAGGCCAAGAAATTCATATCTTCACTGCCTATCATTGCTCTAACCTCTCTACTGATGGCCAACATCAAGTTCATGCTTCTACAGCATTTGATGGGTTGGTTGCTCTTCCTAGGTGTCTCTTTCACTGGCTTGTGTCAAGCCATGTTGTAAATCCAAATCTCTGGATGGTCCTTGGTTTCTCTTTTGGGCTATTTTTCCTCATCCTACCTTTATGTACCAGTGTTCCTCTTCCCTTTTCCCTCTGCACATTTATCAATGGTGAGCTAAAACACATCACCTAGGAGGCATCACCTACCATTTGCATGCTCACATCTCCAAAGCTGTACCTCTCTGTACCTTATACCGGTCTTCTCAGATCAGGACTTGTAGCTAACAAGGCATTTCCAAATTCAATTGTGCTGAAGAGTTTCAAATAGAGATTATTACTTCTCCTTTCCTAGACCCCACACCCATAAATTAATACTTTAGTGAAAAGTACCACCCCTTATCCAGGTGCTTGAGACAGAATCCAGAGGGTTAGCAAGTTCTATCAATTATATCTAGTTTATATCTTCCCTAAGCATTTTTTTTCTCCTATCATTTACTCTGACACTATCTTACTCTAAACTTCATCATCTCTTGCCTGGGTTATTCAATGGCCTCCTAATTCAATTCCCTGTTTTCAGTTACCACTTCCTCCAATCCACTTATTCTATCAGTAGTAGAGAGATCTTTCTCAAGCAAAAAAATCTAATCAAGTTATGACACTGCATCAAACTTGTGGATTTCCTCACCCTCAAGATCAAGTCCAGACTTCTTTACACAGAAATGACCTAACTTCTAATTTCTAGACTCACTTTTGGCTCCCACACTATGCCCCAATTGCAGGAACTATTTGTAGCTCAAGCTATTTTGCCTTTTGCTCCTTGCATGTGATATCCTTACTTTCTAAAACTGCTCATCCCCTCAATGCCTAATTAACTTACATTTCTAATTCAGACTCAGATTAGACACCTGCTTCTTCAGGAAGTTGCTCCAATCATGCCCACCTGGGATTAGTGTCCTCTCTACACACCTATAGCACTCTGCTTATATTATATATTATAATATGCTTTCTGATGTCTATTTTCTTTCATAAGATTGTTAACAGAGGCCAAGAAATTCATATATTCACTGCCTAAAAAAATGCCTGACCCATAATATCTCTCAATAGACTTTTGATGAATGGAGGAGTGAATGAATACACACATATACACACTCACATATTAAGGCTCCTATAAAGCCTTTAATAGGGGTAGTTTCTGTTTTGTTTTATTTATTTATTTATTTATTTATTTATTTATTTATTTATTTATTTATTTATTTATTTATGTTTAGGAAATGCTTTTTAAATTTTTGCATGATTCAAACAACTAGCATATCATTCAGGATAAGCGAGGTCCTTCTGCAGTAACAATCTTTAATCTCAGCAGTCACATGGCCTCAACTCATCACTTGGGCCCCAAGCAGGGCAAACCCATCCCATCATACACTCAGAATCATAGAATTTCTGGAATATCTGAGCACTGGCAGAATTTTAAATATGAAAACTCTGTTTTTCCTCATTCAGAACATCACATTTATGAGTAAAAGCATATAGTTTACATCAAGTTGATTTTTAAAAAGCAACTTCTAGATCACTAGGAATTTGTTTCATTCATCTTCTCCTTCTACATCAGCACCCGAAGTTCGTTCGCCCTTCTTTCCTTCCTTCCTTCCTTCCTTCCTTCCTTCCTTCCTTCCTTCCTTCCTTCCTTCTTCCTTCCTTCCTCCCTCCCTCCCTCCCTCCTTCCTTCCTTCCTTCCTCCCTCCTTCCTTCCTCTCCCTACTTCTCTTGCCCTGACCACCATCTCTCCATGTCTAGATTATAGCACTGGCCTGCAGGATATCTCATTCTCCTCCTTTGATCTGTCCTTACACACTGCAGCTAGATTAATCCTACTAAAACATTCTTTTGTGTTTCTTCAGAGCTTACAGAATAAAATATTAAACCTATAGCTTATCACCCAAGTACTGTTATAATTTGTTCCTGACCTCCACTGTGACCTCATTTCCTCATTATCTTTTTGCAAAAGCCTTTGGCTTATGCAAAGGGGCTCTCCTTCTCTCCTTGAGCCTTCTCTTTCTTGTCTGCACTGGTTTAATAATGACAGTCCTTATCTCCTAGGGTTGTCAGGAAGATGGAGTGAAACAATATGAGAAAGGCTTTGAGCACACTGCCCTGACGTACTGTCGGCTCATGATATTGTGGCACCTGGTTAAAAATATGTATTATACCTAACACTCTCATTAGCAATCTCTCATTAAGTATCAGCACCTACATAGTATGCCCGTGCCATCCTTCATTCTTTAGGAATCTCTGAGAATAAAGAATATTCTAACAAACACACAAAGACTAGTCATTCTTATTGAAAAACTAGATAGTTATAATTCAGTTTTTTGTAATAAATAATCCTGGTTTGTATGATCCAGGTGATGGCATGCACTAATATAGTCCTTACTCTTGCTGAGTTTCACTGCAACTTCCAACAAGCTAAACAACCAAAGGTGTTTTATTTTGAAGACGGAAGAATTTGCTTTTTGTAGTGGGTGTGTTATAACTCTGCTATGCTTTGTAGTAGTAAAGGTGGTCAAAAGATATTACATCAGCTACTAATGCACTTACTGAACACTGTAATGATACACCTGTGGGTCCCTTAAAAATATACCCTTATTTTAATTGCCTGAAAGAGGGCTATTACAGATGATGCTGTACTGAAGCAAGAGCACTAGACTAGGAGTCTGAAAATCTGTCTTCTGAGATCTATTAAGAACTAATGGTGTGATCCATTAATACCAGTTGATTTCTCAGTAGACTGTGAATGTTCTGCTTCCTCAGAACATTGTTGTAAATAACAAATTACATTTGTCAAAGTGTTTTGTTCAAATTGATAGTTTGACTTCTGCATGCAATTTACATATAAAAAACATAATGTATTTTGCAAACATGTAATAAAGACTTTCATTATATGTGTAGTATTTGCTAAAACATTCTTTAAGACCAAACTGGGTTCCTTTCTAGGAAGGTGACTATTATACACATTCAGAGTCAGCTACAAGGACTAAAAACATTTTTTGCTATTTTTCTATTAATTTTGGTGCTGGTATTCTTGAAGAGAAGAAAGACATAGAGAAGAAAGAGGTTTTATATAAAAAGGGAAATTTGAGAAACAGAACTTTGGTGAATGAAAACAAAAATTCATTTTTCTCCTTAACATTGAAAACAGGGTTATTTTTTTTCTTTTCAAATTTTTATTTAAATTCTAGTTAGTTAACATACAATACACTATTGGTTTCAGGAGAATTCAGTGATTCATCACTTACATATAACACCCAGTGCTCATCATAAGCGCCCTCCTTAATATCCGTAACCCATTTAGCCCATCCCCTACCCACTTCCCTCCATCAACCCTTAGTTTGTTCTCTTTCTCTCTTTTTTAAAGATTTGTTTGTTTCAGAGAGATAGTGCACGTGAGAGGGAGAGGCAGAAGGAGAGAGAATCTTAAACAGACTCCCCAATAAGCATGGAGCCTGACATGGGGCTCAATCTCACAACCCTGATATCATGACCTGAGGCAAAACAAAGAGTCAGACACAACCAACTGTGCCATTCCATTAAGAGTGTCTCATGGTTTGTTTCTCTCCCGCATCCCCATATGTTCATCTGATAATAGCTTTGTTAGGAAAAACACAGATTTATTTGGGTTACTGTCTGTATTACTAGAAGAAATCTGCTCTATTACTCTTTGGAGGAACAAACATCACTGGTTAGCGCCTGGCTACTTTAGTCAAAATAACAGTGACAAAACCAACAGCAGTAGTAGTTTCTGCTTCAAATTCTACTGCTCAGTAAAATCAGAGCATTGCTCATCTTCCACACAAAACTGACCCAGAAATTAAGAGACTGGCCCTAAATCTCACAACTGAGCCAAAATATGAAACAAGTTCTACCTGGCTCCAAGCTCTGTTTCTTTCATGGCACCACCTCCCAAGCTGGTTGTGAGAATAACAGTGACTTCAATCAAGAAGGCAAAGACAACATTAGAAAGTGTACTACAAGATGCAGCATTTAAAAAAAAATTTGATTATCGCATGAAACACATGATGGCCTTAAGTGTGTGCTGTTCCTTACCATTCAATTATCAGCAAGGTTTTATTTTAAGTGAAGGCTGGAAAAGTGATGTCCTTCAGTAGAAGACATGGCCAAATTTTGCAAACAGAGCCCAGTGAGTATGTTCCAAAATGATATTTTGATTAACAGTGAAAGATATTGCAAGGTGTTGAAAAGATGACCTTTCATTGTAATATAGTGAGGAGCTCAAGAACATGAAAGACATTCATGTTTTTAATCCCTTCCTGCTGTGGAAACAGGCATTCTGATTACAATTATTGCTATTTTTGCTTTTAATGATTAAGTTTTGGCTAATGCCTTAAAAGAGGCTATAGCTCTCAACTCTTACTTAGACCAACACGCTACATATGGCCTTAAACTTTGGGTTTTCACATTACTCTGAGGACTGGGACTTGAGAGTACACCCATATTAAAATGGAAAAACTTTCTGAAGTCCCCCCACCCTTAAGCAGCTGCCGCTGAAGTCTCTAAAAATGTACTCTGACTGCCCTCTCCTGGTTGGATGGAAGAACAACTAAAAGAAAAGTGAACATCGGTTTTAGCACTGCATGCTCTATGACTAATCTGAATTTAATAGAAATGGAAATTGCCAAGTGATCCAAAGTGAAAAACAATGGGACAGAAAGAGAATTCTCACTTGTGACTCTGCAGTCCAAATATAAACCCAGACTAAAGAAATTCCATTAAAAAAGCATCCCAATGTTGGAAGGAAGTCTTGCTTTAGAGTAGGTAGATAGTAGTAGATTAGTAGGGTTGCCCCACACCTACCTGCTATGTGACCAGAATTTATCTGGGTTCTGGATAGGTCTGTCTCAGACCACATAAACCATAAGGTAGGAGTCAATGAAGCCTGGGCACAGCAACGTTAAATTTGCTTTCATTCATGAATACATTTACTGCCTGGTATCATTTGTAGTACCCCACTGGCAGATACAAAGGCTGATAGCAGGTTGATGCACAAAATCAGAGGTAGCTGGCAATCCATGGAAAAGATTTCATTGTAAAATACTCCAGTATTTTTTCAGTGTTTGTTGACCAAATTCATGGTTATGATAAAATCTAAAAGTGTGTTTCTCCTTGAACTTGGTTCAGAATTGTAATCTTTAAAAAGGTTTTGAATACCAGCACTTACTGGGCTCTTGGAACATATTGTTTAGGGTTGAAATGTGGCTCTACTCCTAGTTGTATGACCTTACACAAGTCCTCAAATTTTGGTGTCCTGAGATCCTGTATGTAGAAAATGGTGGTCATTAGAGGGTCTTGATTATTGGGGAGATTAAATGTGAAACATCTAATACTAGCACATAATAAATATTCAATAAATGTTCATTGCTAGCATTACTCTACATTACTAAGAAGGTCAGTGATGTTTTCCTTTAAAAGACAGAACTGTGGGTAGGCAAGACATTTAAAGAGCTTGGCTTATCAAAAGAAATAAGGATGATGGAGCCATGATGCAATAGAATCCAGAAGGCAATACTTAACCACCAAAATCCTGGGGGTTGCAAATTTTGGGAGATGTCATCACAGAGCCTTGACCCACTGGAATTTGTGCAGGTGGTTACCAGAACATGGCTTCTGTAGGGGCAGAAACAGATGGGCAACCAATGAGAGTACTGCTTATTATAGTCAAAAGAAGGAAAGGATGGATGAGCATAGAACTGTCAGCAGTTCACTTTTTCTCGCTCAGTTCACAAGCTGAACCTGTTTTCAAACCTGGAATGTATTGACTGAAGAGGCGGCTACTTCCCACAAGGAAGGACCTCACAACATCAGGGCAGATGTATACTGTTGATCCTTCTCCAAGTGATTAATATTGAGTAAAGTGGAATGACAAGATATTTTGAGGGACTTTGGACACAAGGACTGAGTTTCCATGGATGTTTGGAGATTCATCATATGATTATCATAACTATTCGAGCAGGGACATATGGGGACAATAAATTTGTGGCTAAAATCCATCTTACAAAGAACTTACTATGTATGTGTGAGCCAACTGGTGATGATCCCCCCAGTTCCCAAAGCATAACTGTATTAACCATACTTGGCAATTAGAATAAACCTCATATTGGAACCCTGGTCAATAGATTAAGAGCTATACTAGAAGGGGAGGCCAAGAGGAAGCTTCTGAAATTGCACAGTCCTCAGCCAATATCCTAAATTAAATATATATATATATAATATATATATATAATATATATATTATATATATATTACACTCTAGGGGAAGGGAATGACAGAGATCAGTGCCATCATTAGGCTCTTAAGGAAGCAGGGGAGAGGGTCTCTAACATATCTCTATTTAATTAAAATTTCACCTCTTCAGAAATCAGAAACATTTTTAAGGATGGCAGTAGAGTATCACAAGCTCAACCAAGTAGCAGTCCTGATTGTAGCTGCTATGCCAAACAAGGTGTCAGGAGTTTGTTCCATCTTTTTTATTCTTATTCTTATTCTTTTTTTAAAAAGATTCATTTATTTCAGAGACAGAAAGAGAGAGCATGAGCAAGAGAGGCAAAGAGAGGGAGAAAGAATCTCAAGCGGACTGTGTTGAGCATGGAGTCTGATGCAGGTCTCATCTCAGGACCCCAAAATGATGACATGAGCCAAAACCAAGAGTCAGACCCACCACCCGGGCACCCCAGGAGTTTGTTCCATCTTAATAAAAAAAAAACGGGATCAGAAACAGTTGACTTTCACGTGGATCAGATAGTAATACACATGATAGATGTGTCCTAGAATTAGGATAACTCTTCTACTATGGGTCATGATACAGTCTGAAGAGATCTGGACAATCTGAACATAACCACAGCACATGATACTGATCCAAGACATTAATGACACAGGATGAGTACACGAGCTCACTAAAGACCTTGGTAAGATCTGCATTACAGATATCATAAGAAAAACCCTGCAAAGATTCAGGAAACTGTCTTTTCTTCTAAAACTTGTAGGCATGTAGTTGTCAGCAGCATGTTGGGGCATCCCCTCTAAAGAAGCCAAAATCCTGCATCTTGCTTTCTTATTCACAAAGATGGAAGTACCATGGTTTGTAGGTTTCTCTGGGTTTTCTGAAGGTGATACATTCCATGTGTGGGAATATTGTTTTGGCCCATATTCTGGTTGACATAAAAAGGAAACTTCTTTGAGTGAGGCCCACAGTAGGAAAGAGCTCTGCAGCAGACCCAAGTTCTGGGCCAGCACCCAGTTTCAGTCATCTCGGACTGCCATAACTAAACATAGACCAGGTGGCTTAAATAACAGAAATTTAGTTTTTTATGGTTCTGGTGAGGACTCCCTGGGTTGTAGAAAGCCCACCTTCTTGCTATGTCTTCAGAGTGGAGAGGGAGGAGAATCTCCTCAATGCCCCCTTTGGGTGGCAAAAATCTGCTTCTAGATTCATTCTGTATATTTCATATAAATGGAAGTCATACAATATATGACCATTTGTGTCTGTCTTCTTTCACTTAGCATAATGTTTTCTAGATTCATCCACATTTAGCATGTATCAGTACTTCATTCCTTTTTATGGCTTATTAATATTCCATTATGTGGATAGGCTACATTTGTTTATCCATTCATCCATTGATGGTCATTCAGGTTGTTTCCACCTTTTCACTACAGTGAGTAGTGCTACGATGGCCATTCATGTACAGTATTTGTTTGAGTTTATTTTCAGCTCTTTTGGGTATATAGCTAGAGCGGAATTTCTTGCTAGGTCATGTGATAATTCTATGTATATCTGCTAAAATATTTTGAGAAACTGCTGAAGTGTCTTCCACGGTGATTGTACCATTTTACATTCTTCTTCTTTTTTTTTTTAAATATTTATTTATTTATTTTAGAGAGAGAGAAGGAGACAGAGAGTGTGTGTGAGCAGGGAAGGGGCAGAAAAAGGAGGAGAGAAGCAGACTCTCTGCTGAGCATGAAGCCCAATGTTGGACTTGATCCCAGGACCCCGAGATCACAATCCAAGCTGAAACCAAGAGTCAGATGCTCACCTGACTAAGCCACACAGATACTCCCCCACGTCATTTTACATTCTTATCAGCAATGTATGGCGATTCCAATTATAACTAATTGGAAAAGAAAAATAACTATTTTCTTTTAAAATATATTCCAGTCACCATGGGGGGTGTGAAGTGAGATCTCATTGTGGTTTTGATTTGCATTCCCTGGTGGCTAATGATATTTAGCATCTTTTCATGTGCCTGTTGGCTGCATATCTTTTTAAAGAGAAATGTCCATTCGAGTCCTTTGCCCATTTTTAAATTGGGTTATCTTTTTGTTGTTGAGTTATAGCAGTTATTTATATATTCTAGATACTAGACCCTTATCAATTATACGATTTGCAATTTCTTCCTTTTTAGTAAGTTGTCTTTTCACTTTCTGGATAGTGTCTTTTGGTGTGTAAGAATTTTGAATTTTGATGTTAAACTTATCTTTTGTTGCTGTGCTTTTGGTGTATATCTGCAAAGCCATTGTTGGAATTTAAGGTCATGGGGATTTATCCCTATGTTTTCTTGGGTTTCATCTTATGCACATTTCGTGGAAGAAAAAGTGTCTTGAGGTGAGAAAGTTTACAAACTCATGCACAATAACATTATGGAATGATTGGTCCATAGGCATGGAATCTCAGCTAACATAGCATCTAACCAGGGAGATAGTTCTATGATTGTGGTCATTGATCATATCCTCCAATGTACCATAGAAGCAAGCAGCTGGCCAGAAATGGCCTGTTGAAAGCACAGTTGAAGAACCAGCATAGAGCCAATACTCTGTAAGCATGGGGAGTCATCTTCCTAAATGCCAGGTATGTATCGAATCTGAAACTTTTATAGGGCACTGTGTCCTCAAAAGAACTCATGGCGCTGAGGGAAAAGGAGGTGGAAATAGGAGTAGCTCCATTTATTATAACTCCCCATCACTCACTGTGGGTTTGATATAGCCTGTCTTTGCAACTTTGGGTTCTGTATGGTTACTGTTTTGGATCCTCAAGGGAAGTTCATTCTTACCAGGGAATAGAGCAAAGGTCTCATTGAACTACAAGCTGTGGCTTCTGTTGAAGCATTTTGGATTTTGGAAATCAGCAGGCACAAAGGATTCACCATTTGGCAGGGGTAGCTGATTCTGGTCAGGAAGTAGGGCTGTTATTATACCATGAAGACAGAGAGGAATGTGTATGGAACTCAGATAATACACTTGGGTACCTTTTTGGCATTTCCTTGCCCAGCTGTGATTGTGAATGGACAAGGGCAGTGACTCCTACCTACAAAAGGTATTACTGCCAAGAATTTATACCCCTCAGGAATGAGGGCTTGGGTCACAACACCAAATCAATGACCAAGACCTGGAAAGTTGGTGGTAGCTGCTACTAGTGGTGACCCCAAGACTAACTGCAGTGATGGAGCTAGTGGTTTGCCTCACTAACTTCCTTTTTTAATTTTTTTTTAATTTTTATTTATTTATGATAGGCACACAGTGAGAGAGAGAGAGGCAGAGACACAGGCAGAGGGAGAAGCAGGCTCCATGCACCAGGAGCCCGATGTGGGACTCGATCCCGGGTCTCCAGGATCGCGCCCTGGGCCAAAGGCAGGCGCTAAACCGCTGCGCTACCCAGGGATCCCTAACTTCCTTTTTTAAATTCTTCCCTTAGGTCAAGAGGCCCACTGGAGCCTTGGAGAAGTGGCTTCCAGGACAAGTATGGAGAAGTGGATTTATCTGGCACAAAGGGAAGAAAGTGGCAGTCACCAGTGTGCCATTCAGATCTCCAACAGGTTATCACCCAAAGGGATGGCAGTTATTGAACAGCCTCCAGTTGCAGGTGCCTCCGGATCTTCCTTCAGCTTTTAAGTCAAGAAGCTGAGATCATATTCTTTCTGGGCAATCCAAGGCCAATGACTGAGCACAGTGTTGGTATAGGGTTCATCCTTCTAAGCTAGTATGGGACTCCTCTATGGGCAATCTTGATGCAGGAGCTCCCTGATAAGTTGGTTGAAACTTTCTCATAACTAGAACACAGTCTGAAACTCTTCCTATCTTTGTCTTTCTTCTCTTTATCATAGGCATTACCTCCAATTATTTGTATTTTTAACTCCTTCTTGGGTTCTTCTTCCCAAAGGACCTATTGTCACAGGCTTGTAAATACGATCACCATTGAAGATGAGTATATAGGCTTAAATAAAGCAACTCACTTCAAGTCATACAGCTCTTAATGGACCGTTTTTTCCTACTTACATGTTTATTTAGTTTCATGCCAAATAATATCCATGAAATCATGCCTTTGATGTGCAATTTATACTTTTCTAATGAACACTGAAAGTATAATTATTAAAAAAACTATCTGAGGCAATCCTTACTTATCTCACACTGGGAAAGAACATAATATCATATGCATTTCTGGAGAATAAATTTGTTCCATAAAAATTTATCTAACCAAGAGTTAATTTTTGAGATATAGGGAACTTTCTACTCAAAAGAAATATAGTAGTAGCTATCATCTCACCAGGAAACTGAAGCAAAAGTATGATAAAAGACAATGTCTATGGCTGTCAGACTCTATATGAGACAACTTCCCCTATCATTTTATTCAATACTTCTATCAAACCAGTAGAAGACAAAAATCCAGGCAGGTGACCTCCATATCAATGATCCATTCATTCCTGTAGCCTCTCAAATGAGTATATGTGCCTTAAGAAATATTCAGAGTAATTCATTACACAGCATGATACAAGAACATATTTTAACTATATTTTATGATAAAAAATTAAAATGCTTTACTAACAGTTAAAATAGGTTGACACAGGTTCATATATTTCATATACATAAATAAGGTAGGCATGTTCAGAAATTAATACGACTGTTACATTCTTTAAAAGTAACAAATCTTTAGTTAACCACTGTTAAACATTTTATATACTTGTGTATACAAATAAATGAGTTTATTCACATTCTAAAAATTTTCCACACCAAAGTTCTAGTGTATTCAGTAAGATGGCATATTTATTAGTCAATAACATGCACAATTTCATGAAAAGGCAATGTGGCCCAGTATACTGATGCATCAGAACTTCATTGCTTTGGCTAAACTGTACATTGACTCAGGACATCAGGCATATTTAGAATGATACATGAAACTGCAGATAGGGAATTCAATAATATCCTCCATTCTAGAATATCTCTTATGCATATCCAAGGATAAACTTTAGAGTTGACAGACATAAAAAATCAAAATGCCACATGATATATACAGATACACCTACCTCGTTAGGTTGAGAACAGTGACGTTCATAACTTATAGCAAAAATCACTAGTCAGAGCCCTACACTCCCATCATAATTATTAAAAAATGACAGCTTTTGACCATTAGTTCTTAGTTCTGATAATGCTTTGAGGACTAAGTCAGTTGAGTCTATAGTGATATCTTTTGTCATGAAAAAAAATATAGAATAAAGATCTGATGAGTTTACACAGGATGCCTAATTTTTATCTGCATAGCTCCTCTGCTATAGAAGACTGATTACATAACATTTTTACAGTACACATATATTTAATTACTAGAGAACTTGTAAGGTAGAATTCACTCTAAATACATCCAGAATTAGATGAAAAATACCTAGCCGTTTTATACCAGAAATTTTCAAGTATTAACAAGATCAATTTTTATATAGTATATCAATTAGAACACAAAAGTAGGTATTGCTGTAACATTCATCCATCTGCTAACTCAACATGTAGTTACTGGGTACATGTTATTTGCTATGCTCTTTTCTAGCCACTGAACATGGAGCTGTAAACAAAGTAGATGATTCCTCTCTATAAGCCTTACATCCTAGTGGAGAAGAGGACAAATGCAATAAGTAAATAAAATATATGTTGTTCAAGCTATATTTAAAATATATATCCTAAGTGCCTAGGAGAAATGCAGGAAAGGAGAAGAAGGCAGGCTGTTGTGAGATTGAAGGTGACAACTGGGCAAAGTTCCAAAGAGGGTGAGGGAGCAAGCCATGCAAGTACTTGAAGGGAGAATGGTCCTGAGAGAGCAACTAGTATTGACCTACTGCCCAGGGCACAGCTTAGGACTCTCTCTACAAAGATAAACTTTGAAAGCATTAAAAAAAATCCATATATGTCCTAAAGATGATCATCTCCCCTTAAACTCTGGACCCCTACCACATGAATATGTTATATTATCACCTGAGATGCTGGCTCACTTAATAGCAAACTTGAAGCATAATGTTAAAGATAGAACCTTCGTGATGATGACTTAGAATTCCAGATTCTGGCACAGGCAGAGGTGGAAATTCAGAGTTTATATATAAAGATCGAATGGTGTATCTCAGACTAGAGAACCCTTCTGATGTCAGTTCCGGAGCTGACTGGGAAGCCAGGCTAATTCAGGAAAGTGCTGATATAAGGCAGTGCAGGAGACTGAAGGGCCTGCACTCCAGGCCAGAATTACTGGACAAGAGAAATAGGCAGTCAAGCTCTTCGGGGGCCTCTGTGGACCAAAGTTGCTGGATTTTCCCCTATAATGCAGGTCTGGCCTGAAATCTTACAGCCAAACTCATGAGTCCTTGGCTAGGACAAAAAAGTTCTAAAAGATGGTATCTACCACAAACAAATTATATTAAAAATTCTGCTAAAAACTTCTTTAAGGAGGAAAAGGGTTCTCATTTCCATATAAATGAAATATGTAAAATCTTGAAGAACTGAGGAATGCAAAACCATTAAGCACCTGGACTTTAGAGCCAGACTTCTGGGGGTTTCAAGTCTATTGCTAGGCACATGACCCTGCATGTCACTTATGGTCTGTGTTTTAGTTCCTTCATCTTTTTTCAAAAATTTAAATAGGCTGCATGCTCAGCATGGAGCCCACAACAGGGCTCCAACCCATGACCCTGAGATCAAGAGCAGACCTGAGACCTTGAGTCGGATGGTTAACCAACTGAGCACCCAGGTGCCCTGAGTTTCCTCATCTTTAAGAGGAGATACTGTCTACCCCTCAGAGTTGTCATGATGAGGATTAAATGAGCTAATATTTGAAAAGATGCTGAGACCCTGCCTGGCATATATTAAGCAATATAAAATGCTTTTCAATAAAACAGAGTAGAATTTAAACTTCCTTTAAAATATTACTTCCAAAGACTTACCTCTTTGACCTTCATCAAAGAAAAAAGGCTCACTGACATTTCCTGAGAGACTTTTACATAGAAATGTTTAAAGCCGAACTTTTATATATTGTGGGTCTAGAAATTCCAAATCTGTCAAGTTTATATCAAACCTTTCACTGAATTTCAAAGTGAATTGTATAAAAAATAGATGACCAAAAAAAGATTATCAAATGAATACTTTATTAGAGTCATAACACTTATAAAATAAATTTCTTTTCATCATGGAGTTACCAGATTTTAAAACCAACACTCTCATTTCTACAGCATATATAAAGAAATTCTCAAATGCCATAATTTTTGTTCAAGTGCTTTGTCACTCAATTCACAAACCCAGAACACGATTAATCTACAAATATAAGTATTCACAGTCAGATGAGTTTTAGGCTTGGTTCTTAATGATCTAGAAGCAATCCATTTACAAAAGTGCCACTAAAGCCATTTCATGAAATCATTTAATTTAATGCCACCAAGCATGGACCTGTTATACTTTGGAAACAAAAATAAAATCTCACAACTAAATCTAGCAGACTAACTTTGAATGATTCCAACTCGAATAGACTATATATCCTTATGGCACATTTATGACTTTGTAATATACAATTCATAATACAGGTTTAAGTGTGTGGTATGAAGCTAGAAAAACCAAGGAAGTCAGATATTATAGAAAAGATAGGACATGAGTATAAAATCGTAGACTGATTTTTTCTTGCCACATATTGAAACACAGTTTATATCACAAAGCAAACTCTAATAAAATTCTTCCTTCTAGGGGATTATTACATAAGTAGCATCTGATCACTGAGCATTGATCATGTTACTCATTCAGGATTGTTCTGCGTTCCATGAAATCTAATAGCACAACTTATACATGGCACTCTTATGGGACGATTCAGCCAAAAAAGCAAAGGGCTGAAGGTTTTGACTGGTCAAAGCCCTCTTTTCCCAGAGGAAGCCCTTCTGGGGTAGGAGAGAAGTATCTTGCTTTGGACAGTGTGGTGGGAGCTGGGACCTAACTCTTACTTGGTCTCCCATTCAAGCCATTTTTGGCACCTTTCCACAACCAGGGTCTCTAACAGATGCATTAAAATATTTTCCGTGCAATTCAGCCAGGGACAAGTTCTTATAATGGCTGTTGTTTTAAAACTGATTTTATACCAATGTAAAACAGCACAGATGTTGGGACCATTATCAAAACACGTAAAAAGCTACAGCTTTAAGTTTTATTTAATACTATATCCAAATTTAACTCAGGAAGTAATGTTAAATAATTAGAAGTTACAGGTTAACTCTTCTATTTGGTAAAGCCTCACATATCCACACATAATTATTCATATGTTCATGCACAGGACAAACAGCTGTATTCTGAAGCATAAATAAATCCAAAGTAAGACTAAGTAGCTAGATACCAGTTCCAGTAGTGGTGAATGGTTTCTCAGGGAATCTCATTTTAAGGATGCCAGATGAGAGGTTTGCTTAGTTGTTAAGAGACCCTTAGTTTGATTAAGCAACTAGGATTTACTTCATAAATTACATTTCCTGTACCCAAGACTCTGCTTGAATTCGTCTGAAAAACTATCCACCACTTTAAGGGTAAGTACTTGACCATTAACACAAAGGCAATGTGATTATTGCATAATGAGGCTAAATATCATGTTTTATACCTTTCAGGATCAGTTCAATAAAATACATAACATATAACTAAGGTTTTATACCAGAAGTTGGCAAACTATAATCTACAGCCCACAGGCCAAATCCAGCCTGCTTCCTGTCTTTGTGAATAAAGTTTTATTGGGACACAGGCACATTCATTTGTGTATGGCCTATGACTGCTTTCACAAAATAACAGCAGATTTGAATTGTTGCAACAGAGACTGTATGGCCCACAAAGCCTAAAATATTTACCAACTGGACCTTTATAGAAAAAGGGTGCCAATCTCTGTCTTATATTAAAAGACAGAGTGCAGTGGGAAGGCTATTTAAAACGTGGTTTCTTTCTTTGTTTTTTAAGGAAATTTTAGTTACCTATTAAAATTAAGGTTTAGGTGACTCTAAACAAAAGAAATACCCCTTTTTTATGAGAAATATCTGTATATTTTATGGATATAAAGAAAATCTTCTTTAAAAAAGAGACAAATGTAAAATTAAAGGCCATTTCTCTGTTTAACATCATAATACAATTAAAATACCATCCATGAAATGAACCAAAACTTGTACTTTGATTCTCTCTGTATACTAAACAAATTACTTTTGGAATGTTGTTCTATCTGGACAAAATGGCATCTATTTGATCAGACACATAAAGTAGACAAATGAAACTAACACAGGCCGTTAGTTTCTAAGGAGTGTTACGGTCGCCATCTTCGTAAAGCCAGACCCAAACTGCAACCATAACAAGCTGTTGTCACAAAGGCAAAAATCTAAGAAAAAAGGAACAAAAGCTCACATCAGATATATACCACCAACTTTAAGAAAACACTCATCCTAAGGAACAACTATCTGAATACCTATCAACCTACCTAAAGGTACTTCATCATTTATGAAAATGGTTTATATTCATCTTTTTTGATGATTTGTACTACTGTTTTACCCCCTTGCATCATTAACCCTTCTTTTAAACATTCTGGCCTCTAATAATTTTCTCATTTGTGGATAGCCTTAGATTGAACACTTGTTCACATGCTGGACTCACTTATTAAATATTTATGAAACCCCCAACACAATATTCAAAAATTCATTATGAGGTGTCTATTCATACAGTGATTTCATAGCCAAGAAAAGTGCAACTATCAGAACTTGAGGATGTATCAAATCCTTCCTGGGACAATGGGAAGCAACTTCAGAAGAAAACCTGCAGAAATGAATCAACAGATTGGCATGGGAGATAGTCCTGAAATCTGCACTCAACCCTGAATTTCTGTCCTTACTTTTTGACAAAGATTTCTTAAGCATCGACTGTGTGTACATCAGGACAAGGGTTCTTGTCCACAATAGGAGGGGTCAGAGCAGGACTTAGCTCCTCAGGTTTGTCTACAGAAAAATAGCTAGTATATATATAATGCTAATGGCTATTATTAGAGAAAATGATTGCTGCCCCTAGAGTTTCTAGGAGACCCGGGGAGGGGGCTGTGCTGGTACCCTGGACTCATCGACACTCACTGTGGCTGCTACGTTTATGTTATACTGGTTATCGCTCAAGAGCGGCTGCACCACCATGGTCGTATTGCAATGAAGATCATGCAGGGATGTGGCTGCTGCTTCCAGTAGAAAGGCTCCAAAGTAGAATACAAACACTGTAAAATGGTACACAAAATCCTGAAAGAGGAGGGGGAAAAAGACACCTACAATTAAAAGTATACTTTTTTTTTTTTCTGTTCCTTATTTCAGCTCATGAGGTTTAAATTCAGGAAGGTTAGAACTTTTAATCAAACAATCTTTAACCATATTTACCATTTATTCTGGCTCCTGAGCCATGTCAAGCTATTCGAATCCAAATGAAAACCAACCAACGATCTGCTATAGTCGGCTGCTTGGCAAAACTGACATACTGAATTTTATAATAAAATATATAATTTTACAACCTTGTTATAGTTATTTGATAATAATTATAGTATTACAGTATATCATATAGCTATACGATAATATACATACACACATTTTATAATTAGGCCTTTTATTTCTGAGCAATTTTATTTTCATCCATAGACTATCACCCCATACACTGAAAAATGCAGGAGACCTATGACATCATAGAATTCAGTAACATATCTCCTGATATTCCAGAAACACAAATTATATATCATATACTTTGACAAAATGTATAGGAACTCTCAAAAGTCAATTGTCATAAGGTGATTTCATATGTTGCTGGCATTGTGAGGCATAACTCTACTGGATTTCACATTGTCTTACATGAACAGATGTCTATCAACACGTCGCTGTGTGTATATTTGTCAACAGCTGCCAGATACCCGGTACATTACATCCATTATCATTTATCCTTACAACCACCATTTATTATTCCTATTTTACAAACAAGTGACTTCTTTCTTTCTTTATTCTTTCTCTCTCTCTTTCTTTTCTTTTCTTTTCTTTCTTTCTTTCTTTCTTTCTTTCTTTCTTTCTTTCTTTCTTTCTTCATTCATTCATTCATTCATTCATTAAATGACTGTTTTAAAGCTATATAAACATAACCTTTTGAAAGAACTCAAACCCACATAGGGCTGATTCCAAAGTCCGCTTTCTTTCCTCTATCAAACTGTTTGTTATTGATACGGCAACATTACAGAGAAAGAACAGCACGCTGCTTTTGTAAAGGCCCGTTCAGCAAAACTGTCCATAGGAATTATTCTTACTCTGCCTAGAATAGTAAGGAAAAGTTAACTCACCAGGAGTGGGAATTCCAAAGGTAAATACTAAAAATACGTTGTACTTAACATTTCTAACTTATAAAAGCTGACTCACCAATATGAATCAAAAGATTTAAGAACAATGTCACGCACTGATCACGTGTCTAATCTATAGCAGAAATGCTTAAACACGTGTAGCTATGCAACAAACGTTAATTGATGAAGGTCAAAGTCCAAATGTTATGACTTTTAGGAATTACAAGTAACACACCTGGATCTCAATTAGTAATAAAGATTGAAAGAAAAATATATTTAAGATCATTAGACTGAGGTGGACTCTCGAAAGTGGCTCACGTTACCTTAGAAAGGGCAGGAAAAGTCTGATGACATGGCCTGCAACTCTTGGTATAATGAGGTCCTCACCTTCTTCACCAGCCTTGGCTCATGCCACCTTCCCATCCCTCTGAGCATCAGCCACTTCAACCTTATTTTGGTGCCAGGAAATACTCTATACCTCAAGGCTGATGTTCCTTATACGCAGTATGGTGTGGCTGGAAAGACTCTTCCCACAACCAATTATCACTTGCCCCTCCCCCCACCCACCACCAACTTTCTATTCCTGCTAATTTTGACTTCTTCCTCCTTTTCAGTAGTATTGGAACTGATCCATGGTGAAGGCTTCCCTATCCAATCCTTTTCCTTCATCTTTTATGGGTGTTGTCATCCAATAAACTTCTTATATTCCTAACTCTGTTTGACTTGGGCCATGCTACCCATCTGTCCATATTATCCTAGGGCCACATGTATCCTAAAGTGTTGGTGTAAAAGAATTGAATTCATGGCAATACTGGTGAGAGAAAATCATTATGCAGGCTCCTGGACTTCTAGAGTCAGGCAGGCAACCTGAAGTGGAAACTTACAGGTCTTTGTAAAACAGCTCCTGGGCCTTGTAGCATCCGTAATTATGTACTGCACACATTCCCCTTTAAGAAAGAACCTGGCATTCAGCTGTGAGGAGTCTACTTAGCTGATGACTTTGGCTTCAGTGGGTTGGGGATCTACTGCTATGTTTGAACCAAGGCAACATTCCTCCTGGCAGTCTCCAGCTACTAATGGTACAGTGGGGATACTGGTGCCTGGCCACTTTTAGCTACTATAAGACTCTTAAGGCAAAGACTGTGCTCTTGAGCTTATCGTTAATTTGGCCAAGACTGTCAATCTGCATCCCACACTAAGACTTTTCTGTTTTACCCTATTTCCTTCCCTATTTCTTTTACGGGTATTATCTCTTCTCTTCTCCCTCAAAAAAAAATCTCTTGCACTTTTTTATTTTCTTTTCTTTTTTAGAGAGAAAGAGCATGAGCAGGGGGGAGGGGCAGAGGGAAAGGGAGAGAATCTTAAGCACACTCTAAGTTCAGCATGAAGCCCGACTTAGGGCTCGATCTCATGACCCTGAGATCCTGACCTGAGTTGAAATCAAGAGTCAGATGCTTAACTGTCTGAGCTACCCAGGCATCTGAAAACCTCTTGAACTTTTAAATTCATCTTACAGTCTGTTTCCCAGTGGACCTGAGATGACAAATATGCTCTTCAAGTACCCTGAACACTCCCTGCTTGACCATTAACATCATTTTGATTAATGCATCAATTGTGTAATTATTTTTTTTAAGATTTTATGTATTTATTTGAAAGACAGAGAGAGAGAAGATGAGTGGGGAGGGAAGGCAGAGGGAAATGGAGAGGGAGAAGCAGACTCTTGCGGAGCAGGGAGCCTGACATGGAGCTCCATCCCAAGATCATGACCTGAGCTGAAGGCAGACACTTAACCGGCTGAGCCACCCAGGAGCCTCTGTGTCATTATTTCTTTACTGACACTGTCTACTACAACAAACTCTTTGAGAGCCACTACAAGCCTGTCTTGTTTACTACTGTATTTCTAGGGCCTACTATAGCACCAGGTATGTATTAGGTGCTCAGTCCAGATTTCCCACCACCAGAAAGCCACACCCATGTTTATATTTGGCCATCCTGGACATTTTATTCCAATGTCTGCTACATGGGGAATGTGTGTGAGAAGGGCTTCCACAAATTTTTGCTCATCATTTTGGACAGCACAGGTTGTTCATCCAAAACCAGTGGTTCTCAAAGGTAAGCATGCCTCAGAATCATCTGAAAAGCTTGTTACAACACAGACTACCTGTGTCCCACCTTCTGAGTCTCTAACTCAGTGTGTCTGAGTGGGACCTGAAAATCTGCATGTGTAACAAGCTGCCAGGTGATGTGGCTGCCGCAGGTCAGGGACCCCCCTTTGTGAACCACCTGTCCTAAGTCCTTGGCACTTCCCCATCAGCAGATGGCCCCATCCCCTTTCTGAGTCTCATTTGTATACCCTTGCTCTTCTGCCAAACTTCCTAATATTCACACAGCCCAGTGCTCCCCTCTCTTGTCTTCACTTTTTGCTCTGGTAAACAATCTTAAGCATAGCTCGATTTTTTTTTCAGCAACAAATGACTATCCCCCATATTCATATCTTAAGCCCATGTTTTACTCTTCAGGTCAGATTTTCACTAACTAGTTTTAAAATAAAAGCTATGCTGTAAATAGGGGGATCCTGGTTTCCCCGATGGCAGCATGAAAAAGGGACAATGGCCACACCAAGTTTTAGCTTTCTCAACAATGAGAACAATAATAGGAATTGTCATAAAGATCAAATAAGTAAATGAATGTCAGGACAGAAAACATAGCTCGGGACATTCACAGTATTAAGTGAAGTCCGAATAGGCAAATGTATGCCACTTACTTTGGGGGAAGAAAGTGAAATATGTTTAATTGTACAGGATTTTTTTTGTAGCTCTCATTTTTCTAAAATATATCTTTCCTTCACATCCCACCTCTCCAAAAATGGAAAATAACTATGGTATCTCTTACTTAAAGTTAGGCAAAATGGTATTTCCTCTCTACAAAAAAACAACAAAAACAAAAAACCAAAAAAACCACCTCAAAATCAAAACCTGCTTCTTTCCTGAAATTAGAATAGGGCAAGTTTTTAATATTTCAGATATGTTATTATATATATTACATATTATATTTTTATTTCATCACTTACACCAAAGCTAGAAAGCCTTGGGGAAAAAAAACTGAAGACATTTACCACTACAAATGCTAATTCAACCCCATAATCAACAAAAGCTCGAAGCTATGAATATTTTAGTTAATATCTCACAACAAATACTTTTAGAAATAAATTCTTTTTTTTAAAGATCTTATTTATTTATTTGACAGAGAGAGCATGCATGAGCATGGGGAAGGGCGAAGGGAGAGGGAGAAGCAGGTTCCCTGCTAAGCAAAGAGCCCAATGCAGGGCTCGATCCCAGGGTCCTGGGATCATGACCTGAGCTGAAGGCAAGATGCTCAACAGACTGAGCCACCTAGGCACCCCAGAAAATAAATGCATTCTTTCTTCCTTTATGCAATGCATACAGGTAACATTAAACTGTTATCACAAGGGGAAACAATTATTTTTTGAGTGGTTAATGTCTAACAATTCCAGAATGCAGCAATTAAAAATGGTCACCATCTGTGGTCAATTCCACAATATGCATGGCTAAAAAATTTTCCTCACTGAGAGTACCCAAGATATATTTCAAAATCTACCAAAAGCAACTAAGTGATCAGAAATGACCAATCATGTGGAAAAAATCTCAGAAGGGGAGAAAGAAAGGAGCCCTTTCAAATATGGCAAGTGTTTAAGTCAACTCCATGAGAGCATAAGTTGGCCCTCTGAAAATGTGCCCCCCAAAGGAGAAAAAATGAGTGGGAAATATCAGAAAGGGAGACAGAACATGAAAGACTCCTAACTCTGGGAAACAAACTAGGGGTGGTGGAAGGGGAGGTGGGCGGGAGGTGGGGGTGACAGGGTGATGGGCACTGAGGTGGGCACTTGACGGGATGAGCACTGGGTGTTATTCTATATGTTGAACACCAATAAAAATACATTTATTAAAATAAATAAATAAAATGAAAGTGTGCCCCCCATGACAAGGCTATGCAGGGACACCACTCACTTGCTGTGTGCTGTGTTGCTACCACCGCTTTCTCCCTCAGTAACAGTGGACTATCCCAGCTAAAGAACCACAGGATAAACTCTGCTGGTGACCTCTGCAACAGACAGGTAGGTCTTTCCAATTCTGGTTGCCCCTTTCATAAAGTGGTTTAATTAAAAAAAAAAAAAAAAAAGCACATTCTTATATTTTATTGTCGGAACACCAAGTATAACATTACACATGGAAGAGGGAGACCACATATTTAGGAAACCTAATAAACTTATGAGGATATTAATGATGTACTCAATATCAAAAATTAGACTCAATATAAACAAAAGGAAGAAAGATGGTATGAACATATGTCTAATAAAACCAGGAGGGATGTTGGAAAAATATTTAAACATTGGTATAGTATGTGCATCAACCATTAGAAGGGATGCTGGGCAGTGCAAGGGCCCCAGAGACTTAGTACTTTGCCAGGTACTAACCCTTTAGTTGCTAGGCTACTAAGAAGTCCAGGGAAGTCCCAGAGGAAGACCAAGGGTGGCAGGGAGCATAGCACTTGGGAAGAGATAGTAGGTTAGGGCAATGACTATGTATTAACCAGAACTAAAGGCTATACTGGTACATGCTGGGCAAATACCATCTTTGAACTTAATATTTACAGAGCTTGGTGGTGCTTACCAACAACATTAGGTATTGATTGATTCATTCATATATGATTATGGGAAAGCCAAGCACTTAGAAAGAGGAGATTAAGCAATCCATCTGTAACTTAAATAGAGATTTCTGATCTTCCTCACTTGACTAATTACTAGAAACATTTTCTCATCATTTATGAGAAAGCAAGGCAAAAATGTGGGAACACACTGCATCAGGAACCTAAGAAACAGAACTTCCTCTGTGTGTGTGTGTGTGTGTGTGTGTGTGTGTGTATGGAAATAATTTTTTGCCTTAAGTTTTTATTTAAATTCCAGTTAGTTAACATACAGTGTAATATTAGTTTTAGGTGTACAATTTAGTGACTCAACAGAATGACTTTCAACATTTCAAACTGCAAGCCTTGGTATACTTACAGAATTATGATGATTATTGACCATCTACTATAATCAGATACACAGCTGATAAGTACTTTAGAATACATTAATTCCATTATTCCTTAACAGCATTTAATGAGGCAGGAACTATAATTACCATTTTACAGAGGAAAAAATCGGAAGTCATAGAGGTTCAATACTTTGGCCAAGGCTACACAGTTATTAAGCAAACCAGACCTAACTTCAAAGCCTGTGCAAGATGATAGCCCTTACACCATACTTCCTCCTTTACACTAACCATCTGCCCCTAGGCTGGTTTAATGGGCAGCCACATCTACTCGACTGCACTGCTGATAACATTCGGGATGATGGTTCTCTTTACACTCTGTAACTAAGAACAGTTTTTAATAAGCCTAACATCCATCCTAAAGCTGGTGAATATAATGTTACCATACCTGAAAATAACTAAATAAGCCTGACGAAAGGCCTGATCTAAGTTTCTAACCACCAAACTGACTGAAACCTAGGTGAGGTGCTTCATGAATTTCATTAAAGCTTTGTCTACCACAGATTGGAATTTCAGCTCCACTGGCCATTTTGAAATAGTCTCAGAGATTGAATAAGCATAAGCATGAAAGAGGCCCCCTATATGATATGGGAAAAGGGAAGTAAGATGACCCAATTTAATGGTGTCATAATTTTTAAAATTATGTTGATTATAAATTTACTTTTTAAAATTACCAATTCTTATTGATTTAGGACAGGAATTAAAAATAAACTATCCCCTTTTCTAAGTATTTAGAGAGTAGAATATATAGCTGCTTGTTTTCTGAAAAGAATGTATGTATTTAATATCTAAAGCAGAAATCAATGGAAAATTTCAAGATACCTGTCCCAGCATCCATCTCCCAAAGGCACCTCTTCAATGGTTCAATAACTGTAATGCAATTCATTTGTTGCATGAAATTAAAGAGTCTTTGAGTAAAGGTCATCTAACTCATCAAGGAGTAACAGAAAAATGGCTCGGCTCTATTGACAGCAATTACATAAACTGGGATCCTGCTGTCCAGCAAGCAGCTGCACGGCAGCACAGCGGACCAGCAGTCAGACCTTTTCTCTCTCACTGGAGGCAACAGATAGAACAGGGGATCAGGCATTTCAGGACAGAGGAAGATATTTATACGTTTCTTGCATTTTCCTGAAATAGACTTAAAAATCCCTTACCAGGAAGTTCCAGTTGGCATCAATCTGAGTCACCATGCCAGAGAGGAACACGCCCAGGAAAAGGAGGGAAAAGATGAAAGCTGTCACGGACACGAACATGACCCATCCTTGTAGCAGAGGTAGAGGAACGTTGGAGGAGGCGACCAAAATCCAGACGAGTCCCCCAAACAGCTGAGGGAAGGAAGAAAGATGTCACATGTGTGGGCAGTAACTGAACATGCTCGCACCCCTGGTTTCTCCCCAGACCCCTGCACATGTCCCGGCCACCCCATTCACTTTCCTCTCTCCTGATGTAGGCCACCGGCTTCCCTCAGGGGCAAGACCAGTGCTTTCTCTCTCGGGTGACCCAGTCCACACTTGTCTCTGCACCTGCTTTTGTGTTGGACTCATCCTCAGCCCATGAACAGACACAGAATTCTTTCATTACCTAAAAATAGTTTCCTCTGACCCCTGTTGCCTAACAATTTCCTTTTCAGTCAATCATTTATACAAATTCAGCTTTGCTTGGTCCCTGCCTCCTACCTTGAGCTCTGACTCAAACCACTGGCTTCTGCTCTCACCATGTCTCAGAGAGTTTATCAGCAAAGATCAGTCATAACTTTCTAACTTGTCACTTCTAATGGCCATGTGCCCGTCCTTATCACGGCCTATTTGTACATGTGGGATTATTACCTCTCTGTAGAATAACAGCCGCAGCTGCTGTACATGGTAGTAAACAAAACCTACCCGATTTATTGATACTCTTCTATGTGCTGAGCATGGGAATAGGTACTTTGAATATTCACAGATCTAATACCCAGTAAACACCTACTGCCTGTCAGGCACTGTTCCAGGTCCTGGGAATAAGGTGGTAAACAAGCTATACTTGGTCCCTGCCACCAGAGAATTCAGTCACTTATAGGAAAGAGACATTTTTTTAAGTTTTATTTTTTAAAAAGATTTATTTATTTATTTATTTATTTATTTATTTATTTATTTATTTACCACTTATTTGGAGAGAGTAAGTCGGGGGCAGGGGCAGGGGCAGAGGGAGACAGAGAAACTCAAGCAGGCTCCGTACCGAGTGCGGAGCCCAGGGCGGTGCTCCATCTCAGGACCCTGGGATGATGACCTGAGCCGAAATCAGATGCTCAACCAACTGAGCCACCCAGGTGCCCCAGGAAATGGACAATTAAGCAAGTGAGTAAAATGCTGCTTCACACATGTCACCATTGGGGAGATTCTGGGCACCGCAGGCTCACAGATTGAGGGCTCTAAAATCCAGAGCTGAAAGCTCGGGAAACACTCCTTGGAGGCAGCCACCCAAGGGACAAAGCTGGAGAGTATAGCAGCCCAAGGAGAAGGTAGTTCCGGGGGCAGGAGGGGAGCCCTGAGGTGATCTCGTAGAGCTGAGGGCAGAGTTCAGCACAGCGGGAGCAGGAGCGGCAGGTGCCATGCGGGGGATGCCGGAGGTGAGAGCTGGATGCTGAGCTCAAGGGTCCTGCAGATCCACCCACGGAGGCGAACTTCTCCCAAGGCCGGTGGGAGGCCACAGGACCCCTGAGCAGGAATTGGCGTGATTCAATTCATATTCGGAAGCTTCTCTCTGGCTGCAGGGCCACAGGGCTAGAGAAGAGAGGATGTGGGCCTGAGGGACAATGGAGGAGACTGCGACAGCCACAGGGCACAGCCCAGATTCAGGCAGGCAGCACAGAGGGGAATGAGCAGATTAGACAGAAATGAGAGGTGGACGTGGTGGCAGGAGGTGACTGATCAGATCAGCAAAAGAACAGATAAGGAAGAAACCCAGGTTCCTGGCTCAGGCAACTAGGAGTGAGGGAGAGATCACAGGAGGACAAATGATTACGGGGTAGAGATGGTCAGTTTTATGAACCTATCCACAGCAGCCTCCTCTAAGCTACCACTAAAGCGATACAGGCTACACATCCTTTGCATGGCATCCCAGGTCCCTTATGCTCTAACCTGTCTTTTGCCACTAAGCCTCCCACATTTTACATTCAAGAAAAAAAAAATCCATAGTCCAAAGACAAAACGCTTTCACATCTGAGAGGCCTGACATATGCTGGCCCAGAATGTCATTCCTTCCCCATGTGTATTTGAGAAACTGCTGTTCATAGCTCATCTTGAAGAGTACATCACCCCAAAAGTCTTTCCTGAGTTCCACTCCATGCTTAGGTACCTCCTTATCTCCTGGGCAAGCTCCCTATATGGATATTTTACACTAATGAGAAATACTGTAACTGGATGTCCTGGCTTCCCGTCCAACTGCACTATGAGACCTTCTTGGCAGCCAGCTGCCTGACAGGCCTCTGCATGCCAAGCCATTTGTCCATCGACATAATGATCCCTTCCTATCAGTCAGGCACTACCCTAGATTGGTGATCCAAAAGCCTAGGCAGGTGGAAATCAATCCCCCTTCCCAATCACACGCAGACACACACACACACACACACACACACACACACACAGAGGTCATATCATAGAAACATATCCATCTGGCATGCGGGAGGCCCTCTAATATTTGTTTAGTAAATAAACTCCAAGTTTCCAAGAACAGCTGGAACTCTACATATTAAAAACCAATAATTATGTGTGTCTTGCCTCTTAAGTATCTAGATAATATCCAAACTGCAAATTGCACAAATCACTAAAAGTTAAAGTTGCAAGTTTTAATTCAAGTTTCTAAACAAGGGCCCAGTCATACAATTCATTGCCATTTTGAAAAACATTTTCAAAAGCATAATAAATTATCACTTGAGTATGATAACGATAGCACCAATCTAATAAATTTATAATTGTGGTTGCTGAGGTCCTAATTTCAAATAAAAAAAATTAACAACACAGAAAGTTTTGTGAAATAAGTCTAAGTCATGGAATATTAATGCACACTTAAAAATTTAACCAGAACCTTATTGTAGCTATGAAGGAAATAATGTTCCCGGTAAAAAGATGCTCTACTCTTTCATACTATTTACTAAATATTTGAAGGTGATAAGATCTTCAAATCTTTCCTTTCTTTCTCACCATTATCTTCCTGGTAACCTTTTCTTACTCACCCACTACAAATAATTTATACTAACTACTCCAAAGGCTATTTAAGAAATATATGCTGCTATTAAATATCTATTAATTAAAGAGCCACCTATTGAGAATTGAGGTGCAAGTACACAGGGTAATAGAGATCAACTGGCCATGTTTATTAGGGGCAAGCTGACTGAGATAGAAAAGCATAATTATATGATATAAGGATTATGATAAATTGACCCTCTGAAGAAGAGTTATATGATCCCCTCGAATTAAGGAGAACATTTAATAAGCCCCGACTGGACCTCAAACTGGTTGGCCTCAAATCTATTGCCAGGCACTGTAGAAGAATACTCAAGAGAAAAAAAGAAAAAAAAAAAAAAAGGCGAGGTTCTGTCTCCAGGAGCTCTAGATTAGGGAGAAATAGACACCATCAAATCTGATTCAGGAGCAGATTGTGGTGAGTGCTATAAAAAGAGCTCCACACAGTGTGCTCCAAGAGGCTGGGAGTGGAGAGAAGAAATATAATGGGAGGCATCGAGAGAGGGAGGCGAGGGAGGCGAGGGAGGGGAGGGAGGTGAGGGAGGCAGGGGAGGCAGGTTTTCAAGCAGGCTTTCAAGGCAGACCAGGGCTCTGACAGCAGATGCTGATGTGAAACAGTATAAATGAACCATTCTTGTCATACTCAAAATTACAGCCCTTCCAACACCTCAAAACCTTGGAAAGGAAACAAAATGCTTATATGAAAAGAACAGATTCCCTTCCTCATCTGTGGTGTGTGTGTGTTGCGTGGGAAGGGGGCAGGCAGGGGAGGAAGGCGTAGGAGTGCCCCACCCCACCCCAATCCCTGGCTCCCTGAGTCTGTGAAATCCAGACCGGAGTCCAGCTCAGCAGGGCAGCTTTGGTAGATACAGGAGGGTCAGAGAACAGAAGCAAGGCCCGCCTTCCTCACTGCAAGACTGTCACCTTGGTGTACAGGCCACTGGGGCTTTGACACAGTTCTTTCTTCCTTGCTTCTGGATTTGCCTTGGCCAAAGCCTACCTTTTCTCCCTGAGCTTCCCAACCTGGCTCCAACTTTAGAAACTGATCTTTTGGTTAAGTGTCTACCTTCGGCATCAGTCATGATCTCAGGGTCCTGGGATTGAGCAGGAGCTGGAGGTGGACTCCCTGCTCAGTGGGGAGCCTGCTTCTCCCTCTCCCTCCGCCCCTCCCCCGCTTATGCTCTCACTCACTCTGTCAAACAAGTAAATTTAAAAAAAAAACTGATCTTTTAATAACACTTCATTAAGTTCTCCTTAACGGTCATATATTTATTTCATCTAATTCTTGGCATTACTAAGCTGAGGGCATTTACCAGCCATACTTAATTATTAGCATCCCAGTTTAGCGCAGGTGACTCTGGAGGGAGCCTTGTTTTTGGGTGAAAAGCGGAGCATAAACATGGTTAAAATCTGAGAGAGAACAGTTGATAAAGTATCGTAGCAACTGCACAGTACACACACTGTGAAAGAGAGTGGAATGCCATGTCTGCCCACGTTTTCTCCTCTTGGCTCTGACTCCACATTCTGACCTCTTGTCTATCACTGCCTTCCATCACCCTCTAGTGTCCTAAAAGGCCCAATAATTACATATAAAACTCCCCAATGTATCACATTTTGACATTTCTTTCAGGAACTGGTAAGTTGGGGCTTAGGACTCCAAGCCTCAAGCTCTAACAAAAAGATGACCAGACTTCCAGGTATGGTGCAAAGGCAAACACTCCCTAGGCATAGGTATCAGCCTTCCGTGGTGACTCAGTTCCCCCTTAGCCTCTGAGCTCAGATTCAGGTGATGTACCTGAGAGACACCGCGAGCGCTCAACTATGTGCCGAGCTGCAGTTATTTAATTGCTACCCATTCCTAAAACCACACATCTCCTCTGTGGCTTACCATATGTTTATCGCTTTCATTTGGCTTCTGCGGCCCACAAGGGTGTGACTTGATTGAAGCCTTCCCATAAGAAAGCCGTGGAAGTTTTCATCTACATGTCACACTGCACCGAACCTTCCAAGTTGGACTTGAAATGTGTTTTCACTAGAAACCGTGGACTGGTGAGAACCCGTAACCCCGGGGGAAAACATGGTATTGAGCCAGAAGCAACTCTTGTGATGCTAGCTGCGTGGACGACTGATTTCTCAACTTGTCTCCTATTTGGATGGTCTTATGTCTCTAAAGGATTCGTTTTGCAAATACCCCTTTTTTTTTTCTTTCCAAAAGTCACTTATTTCCTACTTGCAGGCTTTGAAATATGCCCTCCAACATCTTTTTTTTTTTTTTTAAAGAAGATTTTATTTATTTATTTGAGACAGAAAGAGAGACAGAGAAAATGAGTAAGGGGAAGGCAGAGGGAGTAGCAGACTCCCTGCAGAGCAGGGAGTCCAATGTTGCCCTCCAACATCTTAGCTATCAACTTTCAAAACAATCTGACACCTTCATCTTAGTATAGTCTTATTAATGCGCTAAGTAAACAGTCCAATTCCTACTCTGACCTATTTTTCAGTCAAAGTTTGGAATGAGAAGGGGCAAAGGTAAGTGAATCTGAAGATATGAGGGACTGGTTAGACAATCCCTAAGGAGAAATATTTCATTATTTAGAACTTCCTGTATATAACATATAACCCGTTCTTTCACATTTTCCTGCTATTTATAGATTGAGCACTTCCTCACTGTAACAGTGAGAAAATGAACCAACCAATAAGCCTAGAGGGAAAAAAAAATGTCTCTTAATCTGGTTTATAGAGTTAGTTCGAGTAGGAGGTTAAAGCTGATGAGGATAATAGAAATATTAGCTAGCACTTATCTAATGCTTATGCTCCAAGAACTGCTCTATGGATTTCATTTTACCAATTTAATCCACACAAACACTGAGAGCTAATTACTATTATTACTCCCATTTGAAAGATAAGTTGAAATACACAGCCATTAATAACTTGCCCTAAGTTATAGTCAATAAATGTTAGCCTATGCTCTTGATATTACGCTGTCGTGCCTCCCTCAAAAGTTAATGTTCAGTCTGGAGCAGGGTATCTATCCTTTTGCTGTGGACTGGCTTGGTGGAGGTCGGAGACTGATTTCCTGAAATCATATCTCTTGTGAGGACACAACTTTCATTGGAACCACAGAGCAGTTGGTGCCCCTCCAAAAGTTCAGAATACCTCATCTTCTTGGTGACCTCTCCTATTTTAATAAATGCTGGTTTACGGGGCACCCGTAAATGAAACAACAGGGTTGAAGAATTTTTAATGTGTTTAGACTACCATCTAATGAATAGACTACCTATAACCAGCTCTTTATACACAACCTGTATTCCAAAATTTTGGTTTTAACTGGGAACATACTATGGTCAAGATACAACTGATCCATGTGCTTGTAAGGCAGCCCATAAATGTGTGGATTCATTCACCCTCCTACTGTAGTCAAGTGGTAACAGTATCGAGAACACTGCTGTCACTTCTCCAAGCTCACCTTCCTCCCAACACTGTTACTTTTCCAGCTGCCCAATCCTGGCACTCTAGCCTCTTGCTCCTTGTCCCCTGCACACGAGTCCATCACACTGGTCCATGCTATGCCTAGCATGATGCCACCAAAATTTTCTCTGGATAACTTAAACTCTGGCAGCATATCTTCCAGAAAGACTTCCCTGGATGGATGCCATCCCTTGGTGCTTCCATGGTTACTGATGTCTGTATCTTTTGTAGCACTTACAACTATTGGTTGGAAGTTATAGATTCATATGGCTGGTTTCCCCACTGGATTGCAAGTTCAGAGTTAGCAGCATTGCCTTAAACATCTCTGCATGCTCAGAACCCAAGACAATGCTTTCTACAAAAGATGTTCAAGTGCCTTCTCCTTGAAATGAACGAAAACCAACCAGGGTGTGTAAAGAATGACTCTAAAAGAAAATGCTCCAGAAGTACAGCTGAAGATGCTCAGAACACACTGCTGTCTGGGGCCTAGCTCATCCCCTAGTACATGGTGGGTGTTCAAAAATAGGCATGAAGACTAGTGAAGCAGGAACATGTACTTCTCAATTTTTAAGTTATTATTGGCAGCACCCACCACCTACTACAAGATCTCAGGAGGCAGGGATGGAAAGCTCTGAGGAAGTTGGCAGCTTTTGCCAGTCTAGCTCATGACACCCCATTTTCAATCTTCTTCGGGCCCCAGATTTGTTCAATTCATGGATTCTACTGCAACTGCTGCTGGAACTTTTGACTAGGGCAGTGTTTATCTTGTGCCTTACCCGACCCCCTCCTACTTCCTCCATCAATCCCCATCTGTCCTCTCACTATGCGGACTTCCATCCAAACTGGTCCTGGTCCTGGACTAGCCCTGATGCAGTTCTGAATTAGAGGTACAAGCTGATTAGGTGTTTTTTGTTTGTTTTAAAACAGAGAAAGGAAAACCAGACAAGTGAGAAGCAATGAGAAATAACAGATATAGAACAGGCCTCTGTACAAAACATACTAATGCAAAAGAAGTTTCGCTTTTTAGATTTACATTTGAAAGTTCAAAAAATATGTCTGAGGATGCTATAAAGAATTTGGTACTACAGTTTTTTTTTTCCCCCTCTCCATCCAAACTTCCATCCCGGTTTCTTAAATAGCCGATGCTAACCCCAAAATGGGAAGCACATCTTATATGGGGGAGAAATATGTTCTGACCCCTTTTTTATTCTTACTTGTAATTGCTCTTGATTTTTTAAAAAATTCTCTTTTCATGTTTGTGGGTAACTAGTTATCATCTAACTAGTGCAGATGATGCAGGTCCATGCCTGGACATCAGCAGGAACCCTACAAATCATTGCCTCTTTTCTTCCTTTTTACCTCCCTCCTATTATAGCTATTATACAAAAGTTAAGAATATCATATATGGTGACTGGAAAAGGATGTGATCCCTTGTCATACAAAAGAGGACATAGGAAATTCAGATCAGACTGCAGATTCCTGGAAAGGAATCATGACATTTTAAAAGTTGTTCAGGAATCTACTCCCAAACTACCCTTCTCCACTCCAATTTCTCCAGAATGTTTTCATTCTTGGTACAGTTTGTCCTGCAGATCCAATCTACTCCCAAACTTCCCTTCTCCACTCTAGTTTCTCTAGAATATTTTCACTCAAGGTACAGTTTGTCCTGCAGATCCAAGAGCATCTGTTAGGCATCACACGTGCAGGATACTGTGCACACCAGTCTGGTTCCTGTCCTTTGTTGTTACAAAGTCTTTCCTATTCAGACACATCAATGCAAATATGCCATGGTCATGACTCCTACTACCAACCAGAACATTTCTATGTGGTTCTGCAAAACAAATCTTCTCTCCTTGAGATTTTCCTTTAGAGCTCAAGGTCAAACTTTCCAGGAACCTGATTTAAAGTTTTCCATACTGCCATTCTTCATGTTTCATACAGGGCTGCCAGTCAGGGCAAACGACTGCTGAAAATAATCCTGCATAGAGGCATCAGTTTATCTTCTCTTATGAAGCTTTAAGGACTCTTTACACATGGCTGGAGGTTTTTAACCCAGAGGTAAAGGGAAAATCTTAGTTATAAAATAAAACCCCTTTTCAAGAGGTCAAACACATCCATGAAGAGCCCCTCTTCACCACTGCAAACACACAATGTCGGTGTGCAACTCAAATCTATATTCTGGGCAAGAAAAGGAGACTCTATACATCTGACCATTTATACATTCATCTAATGTCAAATCTTTGGGTTGAAAATAACCTGAGATCCCTTCCGTAGATTGCTCTACAGGACTGCACATGCCTGTTCCAGAACCCCTCCCTCCCCAACATCCTCTCATTAACATTTGTTTTTCTGGCATAATTCCTCTGAGTTACACCTTAGAGTTAAGTTTGGTCTAGTATCATTTCAGGACATGCCAAACTCTACATACCTGGTTGACCTTCTAAACGTCAGGCCTGACTCTCTTCTTCTCTACTTCTTTCATTTATCAAGTTGTTATTATCCCCCACTCAAACCACTGAAACAAGCCCGTTAGCTTATCTCTCTGCCTTCAATCTGTTTTATAACCAAACCCCACGACCCAAAGATTTCTGAAACACAAGTATGATCACGTTTGCCCCTGTCATTCAGCAGCAACCCATCCTGTGCCTTGACCTACCATTTTCAGCACATCACAACTCAAGCCCTGCCACCTGCTCTTTCTCCTTCTTCTGTCCACTTCCCACAGGTCATGTAAAAAATCAAAACAAACTAACAATTGCTAGAACCTTCATTTCATGGTCCTTCTCTTCTTTAGGGTTTACACATGCCCTTGTTTCTACCTAGAATTTTCTTCCCCACTTTTTCTGTCTATTGAATGCCTACTCATCATTTCAGACTAAGCTCAAATGTCACCATTCCATTCAAGCTGTCTGTCCTGGACTCCTCAGTGGCCAGACATGCTCTATCCTGTTTTGCTTTCTTCTTTTTCCTTAAGATTTTATTTATTCATTTGACAGAGAGAGAATGAGTGAGCATGAGCAGGGGGAGGGGTAGAGGGACAAGCAGACTCTCTGCTGAGCAGGGAGCCCAAAGCAGGGCTCAATTCCAGGACCCTGAGATCATGACCTGAGCCAAAGTCAGATGCTTAACTGAATGAGGCACCGAGGTGTCCCTCTACCTTGTTTTTAAATAGTACTTTTCATGAACCTATTTTATCAATTCAAACACAGCACTGTAATTCTTTCTTGACTTTTATACTTCACAATATAGGAATTTCTTTTAAGGGTAGGGGCTATGTTAATCATTCTACTTCCAGGATATAAAATAAGGCCTGACGCATAGCAGATTCTTAATTATTTGTTGAATAAATGAAAATTATTGGGACATCTGCAACACTTAGGTTGAAGCATATGAATAAAAGTACTATAATATCTTTCATAAAGAAAAACACTAATGAATGCCTTGGGGAACATGGACAGTTTATTGAAACCGTGGAACACACTGAATTCAAATATATTGCCTTTTATTCTTTTATTTGTTTAATACTGTTACACCTGATCTTTCTTGTGCATTATACAGGATAAGCTGAGGACAGGGACCCGAAATATCTTATTCAGCCCAATAGTACAGATGCTCTGATGTCATTTTCTTATGAACAGACCCATATGGAAAACACTTTCTATACTTGCATCTTTCTTCTTGAATGGTAGTTATTTGAGATGCATACCTTCTCAACTAGGTTATACGTTCTTTCAGGTGAGGAAGGGTCTAAACATGTTTTTTTCCTGGAAGAGTGCCTTGCACACAATAGATAATCAATAAATGCCTGACAAATGACATAGAAAACATGAATTTAGGAAACCCTGAGAGAATTTGAAAATGTGACTTCGAAGGTGATGTTTTCTCTCCTAAACTACAAGGCTTTGCATTGCAAACATAACAGTATTTAACACTTCAGGCAAGCATAGCTTGGTGCAAAAAACAGAGGGGCTAACAACCTACCTATCTACGAGTGGAACAAACCTATCTCAAGAAGCCATACCATGCATGTGTGGTTGTAATATTCTCCATCTATGGAGCCAGTGCTATAAATTGCCTTACCTGGTGCTGTTAAGGAGGCACTATTTGCATCTTTCGAATTACCTCTCACCAAATGGCTTATACTTGAGAGATTATATATGGGTATAATAAGGGGAACTGAGGTTGAATTCTTTATGTAAAATTTATCTTGAAGTAGAGTTGACATATAACGTTGTATTAGTTTCAAGTGTAAGGCATAGTGACTCGACAATTCTATATATTACTCAGTGCTCACCACAGTAAGTATAGCACCCTCCGGATAACAAATTTTCTTTCTTTTAAAAAGAGATTTTATTTATTTATTCATGAGAGACACACAGAGAGTGGCGGAGACATAGGCAGAGGGAGAAGCAGGCTCCCTGCAGGGAGAGCATGATGCGGGACTCGATCCCAGAACTCTGGGATCACAACCTGAACAGGAGGCAGATGCTCAACCACTGAGCCACCCAGGCATCCCGAGACTGAATTTTCTGAGCAAGTTTCTGGTTAGTCTGAGAAGCGAACTCCAGGATCATGGCTTCATTAGCTTAGTCAACTATGGATAGCCCAGTCCATCTTGCCAGATGCTGTTTTCACATGGCAAGTCTTAGATGGCAACAAGACATAAAAAGAGAAATCACCAAGACAAACGGATTTGAAGAGAATGTCAAAATTGAAAAAGAGTAGGGGGATATCCAGAAACACTGGAAAAAGCTAAAATAATTGGGCCCCCAGAAAGGAGATTACCTAGAGTTTAGAACTGCTCCTGCCAAACCATCACATTTAACCCACAGGCTGAGGAATTTGTAAAGAGGAGCCATGGGAGATGGAACATGTTAAAGGAACCAGAAAGCTGGAGGGAAATTTAAAAAGCTGGGACCAAAGATACATCCAATGTGTTTACGTAGCTCATATGGGTGTATTAGATAGAGAGGTACCAAGGCAGCCTTGATCTCTGCTCTCTTATGGCGTATAATCCAGTATCTCTAAGCTGTATGGGAGGGTAAGAACCAAGCATGAGCTTATAGTTCAGCTCCAATGAGGTCTGTTGTTTCTCTGAGGTCACCAGCTTCATTGGATGATTTTGGTTCTTTTATTTTTGAAGGGGTGGGCTGAGGAGAAACAAGGATGATAGCCAAGTAAAAGAGGTAAGGGAGGCCTAGATTTTAAGTTATTACATATGTTTGGCATAAAAAAAATGAAGAGTAAACCAACATGGCTTTTGGAAGTGGTGCTATTCTATGTAGGTAAGGGTCTGAGACATGTTTCTGGAGTGAGAAGCCCTATGACATGAAGAAATAAGAGGAAAGGCTGGATAATTCTGTGAGCCTGGGTCCCTACTAGAATAGGGAAGGGGGAAAGCTCTCACACAGGGAGAAAATTCATATTTGCGTGAGGGCTGTCTTGTCCACAGAGCCCTGATAAAGGCCGCTCTTGGTGCTTCCCAGCCATGACTGTACACTAGAAGCTCTAGGGAGCTTTTAGAAGAAACTGGCTGACTCTGGGCACCCCCCCTCCCCCAGGAGATTCTGATTTAATTAGTCTGGGCCAGTCACCGTATTTTTAAAAGCTGCCCAAGTAATTAAGTACAGCAGAGTTGAGAACTAACTCCTGGGCCAGATAAAGAGATATGGGGGCAGGGGAGAGGAAACAGAGTAGAATGAAGCACTCCCACTTTCTCCCTCAGAATTAGGCAGCGTTTCCAAAAGTGTGATAAGACCACGGATGGTCCCTGAGACAGTATTTGATTTGACGGCACACGGATGAGCCTTCTTCGTATATACGTGTCATAGACACACACGTGTACCCTTACATCTCTTTACATATACACATACATATAAGTAAATATATAAATAGGTAGTTGAGTAAACATTAGAAAAATATACCCAGTGTATCAAATTTGAGGATTCACGGTATTATTGCTTAGAATGAGGCTTGAAGTGGGTACTAAAGTTTAGAAGTGAATTGAAGTGAACATTCTGTAAATTCTAGTACAGGTGGAATGTGGATTTGGCAAAAACTTGTAGAAGAGGTATGCAAACAAGCCGAGTTAGAGGAACATGGAACTAAAGCAGCCCAGAACTTATACAAGCTTCCTCCCCAGATCCTACTGTTCTGGGCGCATCTCCCCCACGCACAACAGCGCCCGGGCCCAGTGCCATCCTCTCCCTACTCTTCTCACATGGATGCCTGTACCTCATCCCAAGCGTTCAGATGCTTCTGAACTGGGCTCAGACTCAAAGCAGCCTCTTCCAGCCTCGCCGTCACGATCCGATTACTGATGTCGTAGCCTGTAACTCACTTGTCTCCTTTTTCAGATTCAAATCTGAGCTAAACTTAACCTAGCACGCCTTAGCCACCTTAGCATAATAGGGCAAGAAAACCAATGCTCGCAAGGCGTTCCAGCCCCACGAGCACAAAAGTGAAACTGAAGCTACCAAATCCAGGTTATGCAAACTCAAAGGAGCAGGTTAGGGAAGAGAGACGGAAACTCCACACGGGACCAAACAACATCAGCCTGCAGGAAGGGCAGGCACTTGCTATCGTTGCACTCTGGATCCGCCGTTCTCAGGGCCTGACGCAACCTTGGGTTGCCCAATTTATGTTTGCACATTTCCCCTGGTCCAAAAACTCCCAAGTCTATAAAATTGCCTTTAGAGAGTTTAAATCTCTGGCCCGATAAGGTTGCAGGCTAGGCCAGGTAACCTCACCGTCACCTGGGCCCAACGAAGTGTGCTGAGAAGGCGTGGGGCTGCCCAGGTCCACTAGGGAGCCAGAAGGTGCAAAGGCAGGCAGCGAGGAACTGGACAACCACGTTTCTACCTTTCCTCCACCACCGTCACGCCCACTTGATTAGAACCTGCCAAGGGCACGGTTCAGACTTGACCTTTTTCCCTGCTCTGCCTCCTAAACGCTGCTCCCCTCTCCAACTCAAAGGGCACTAATAATGGCAAAGGAGGAGGGGGGGTTGGCCTAGGTCTTAAGCCCGCCTCCCCTTCCTGCTACCTGCCCCCCCCCCCCCCCCCCCCGCGTCTTTTCTCGGCGAGGCGAGGCGGCCTCCAGGTCGCTCGGTCACCGGCGGCTACACCTCCGCACCACCCAGCAAGATGGCAGGTTAGCAACAGGCGAGGCCGAGGGCGCCTGCTCCAGCTCTAGCCAAGCCGCCGGGGGCTCCGGCCGTGCCCCGAGCCCAACACCCTCCCCTCCCCGAAGTGCCGATCCGGGGCCCCGCCGGGCCGCCCGATCGCTCCCGGGGGGCGGTCCCCGTGGCCAGCGGGGGCGCAGGTGCCCGCGTAACAGGTGCCAGGCGGTGGGCCCGGGCGGGGGCTCGCGGAGGGCGGGACCCCGGGGCGGCGCAGGTGCGGGCCACGTGGGAGCGAAGGGAGCGGGGGCGGGGGGCGGGGGCAGGGATGCGGCGGGCGCGCCGGTCACCGGGCCGCCCCACTTACAATCTCCAGGCAGACGAAGGCCCCCGAGTAGGTCCGCAGGATGTCCGGGCCGGCGGGCAGGGTGATGCGGGGCGCCGGGAAGGACACGGCGGGGTTCGGGGGCGGCGGGACTGGCGCTCCGCCGGCCGACATGCTGCCGCTGCCGCTCTGCGTCTCCGCCGCCGCCGCCCTCCCTCCGCCCGCCGCCGCCGCCGCCGGGTTCCCGCCGCCGCCGCCGCCGCTCGGGTCCGCGGGGTCCGGGCGCGCCGCGGGGAGGGGGCGTGGCCGCGCGGGGCCCCGCCCCGCCCCGCCCCGTCACGTGGGCCCAGGTGCGCGAGCCGCGGCCGCCGGGTCCGGGCGCAGGTGCGTTGGCCTCCTGGCGCGGTCCCCCCCGCGGCGCCGCGCTCCCCTGGTCTCTCCGCCCCCTGGTCTTCGTTTCAACCTGGTCTCTCCCCGCTGCCCTCCCCCCGCCCCGGGCCTCGCAACTTCCCTTCCCCACTTTCCTCGATTTAGCTGCAAGACGGGTCTTGAAGTTGTGACTCAGAAGGTAAAATCAAGGTCACCAGCCACACCTAAAAAGTGGAGTGGATCTGCCCTAAATGGGACTCTAGTGGGATTTTTTTATCTTTCTTTTTTTTTTTAATTTACTGTTTATTGGTGTTCAGTTTGCCAACATGCAGAATAACACCCAGGGCTCATCCCGTCAGGTGCCCCCCTCAGTGCCCACCACCCAGTCACCCGCACCCCCGCCCTCCTCCCCTTCCACCACCCCTAGTTCGTTTCCCAGAGTTAGGAGTCTTTATGTTCTGCCTCCCTTTCTGATATTTCCCACTCATTTTTTCTCCTTTCCCCTTTATTCCCTGTCACTATTTTTTATATTCCCCAAATGAATGAGACCATATAATGTTTGTCCTTCTCCGATTGACTTACTTCACTCAGCATGATACCCTCCAGGAGAGTCAGCTGGCTCAGCTCCAACATCCATTGGTGGTGGAGGCGAGGGGGATGCTGGACAGCTAACTGGCTTCTTTGGGTGCCGGTGGTGTGCTCATCTGTGAAATGGGGGCAAGGGTCTTTACCTCTTGGGATTGCCCAGATTACATGAACATGAAAAGAGCTTAGCTCATGGTAAGCGCCCTTCAATAGGCGCTGATAGGATGACTGCTATTTTTTTTAGATTTTTTACACATGCACCTATCATGCTCTTGTGTACACATGTTGTTGCATAGGCTGTATTTTCCGCATAAAACTTTAATTATTGATTTTACCTGTCTGAAACTTATGAATTGTCTCTTAGACACTTAAATGGATTTTCTTTTTTAAGGATGCTATGTATACTTTAGATTCCCTGCCCCAATTTATCCCCATTTTATCTTTGATTTTAAGGTCAACATTTTGTAAGTGAGATAAAGGATAGGAGAGTTAACCTTCTCAGAGATTAGCTGAATATAAACAAAAGTACACACACCAGCATACACAGGCAGAACAGGTTGGAAAAAAATATTACGTGACATCATCAGGCATCCTCCAAATACTGGTCTTGTCTATCAGTAGCCTTTAAAGAACTCTGTATAGCTCTATGCATTGGTCAGCAGATTTTAGCCGTTCTACCTCTTCATTATTTTAATAAGTGAAACTCATAGGTGTGGTGGCAAGAATAGGGCAAACCCCACAAAACAGGGTGTGGGTGAAACCTTTTGTATATTCCTATTAGTCATCACTTTCTGATATTCAATGTGTGCTAGTTATTTCATAGGAAATTTAAAGTTTTCTGCACTAATTTGTTTCTCTTTTTTTATTTTAAAGATTTTATTTATTTATTCATGAGAGACACAGAGGAGAGAGCCAGGCTCTCCGCAGAGAGTCCAATGTGAGACTCCGTCCCAGGACCCCACGATGACACCTTGAGCTCAAGACAGACTGAGCCACCCAGGTGCCCCTGCACTGATTTGTTTCATCGGTGAACTGTCTCTGTGTTCAGACTCTGACAAGTAGAGAATAATCTTCATGTGTATTGTATTGTCTTGTATTATATTGCATTATCTGGCTGACATTTCTCCTTAAGTACTTGACTTTCAAAGGGAAGACCTCTTCAAAGAATTTCATCATGGAGATGCTCAATAGCTATAATGGGGCCCCCAAATTTTAGTGAATAAACTTAAATCACTTTAGAGTTTCCCAAAATGTGAATGACTCAGAAAACCTCAACTGCATTTGTTTAAAAAATTTCTACCAAGGGGGAAAACTTTGTGTCCCTTCCAGAACCTTCCTTGCTATATACTATGTATCCCTGACTATCCCAGCTTTCCCTCTTCTACCTGCTGCCACAATGACTGGTGGAATGAAAAGAATTGCCTCTTTTCTTATTGTAACATATTATTTGCTTGAAAATGAATGCCTTCCTAGAATGGCTTTCCCTTCTCATGATCATTACCCAAACCTGTTTTCTCTTGATCATACCAGTTCCCTTTTAATGAAAGCAACACCTCTGGACTCCAAGGAAGGAAAGACTCATCCCCCCCACCCCACCCCACCACTGTGTCCTTTCCTTTACACAATTGACTACGAACTCTTCACAGTTTCACTTTTCTGCTTTTTCCCCATTCTGCTTCTGTTACTGACTTCCAGCATGACTTTTACCTTGTTCATAGACTTCCTGTGGACACTCTTTTTTTGGAATGCCATTATTCACATTCATGATACTTTCAACAATCTTGCCTCACTATCACCTGCTACCTTCAATGAGGTCAATTCACATCTTGACCCACCTTACTGGAATTTCATTATGGCCATTCCTGTGAATGCTAACATTCTCTCTGATGGCTATTTCCTATTCATCAAACTCTCCTTCATTCTCATTCCATTGGCCTCCAGCCTTTCACTCTCTCTTTATTCTCTCATTGGCCCCATGTGGCTTCCCTGTCCATTCTGTGCTCATGGGAAGGAATTTTAGAGATGCTTATATTAGTCCAAGATATTGCCTCCCATCTTGTACTTTAAATTTATCCACACTGACCTCATATTCTGCAGCTTGGGTTCAACCTACCATCTCTATCTGTTTTCTCTGATTCTACTGTCACAGTGCTTACAGTTGCTGAAAGAGGGTCATAACGAAGATTTTGTTTCCATTACTATTTCATGATATCTAACGTTGGCTTGTCCTTAAGGATTCCTGAGGTTGTCACTTTCTGTCACCACCCTTCGCAACTACTTGTCTTGCTTATTATCCCAAAACTTCTTTCCCTTTCCCTGTCTTTAAGCCTGGCATAGTAGACAATATATTCAATGAATAAAAGCAAATCTAAACCATTCCAATCATACCTGCTTTCGCTTACTCTACAAGGAGTTTTAGGACATCTAACCAGTAATGCTTGTTTCATTGAAAACAGGGCTGTCAGTCCAGTTATCCAAGACAAACATCTGGGTGTTTCCTCTGGTAGCTCCTCTCATGTCACATATTTAATCATTTATAAGGTTTAGCAATTCAAGCACCTTATTCTCTCGGATGTCTCACCTCTCTCCATCCCCACTGTTCTTCTGTCTCAGGATATTATCCCCTGTCACAACGAATACTCTGTCTTGTTCCTTCCTTTGTGTTCTCTACATCGCCATCAGAATGATTTCTAACCACAAAATTGATTGCAGTCACGCCTCTGCTTAAAACTCCTCTAGGATTCCCTATTGTTTTCAGGATCAATTACAAACAAACACCCTAGAATGCATTCAGGGTATTTGTGGGATATAGCTTCTCGTGAGCTCTTTGACCCCCACCTGTTCTACTAATCCCTCTGCAGTTCCAATAATTCTCCTGTTTCCAGACCTTTACACATTCTCCTACCCCTAATGGAACATCTTTTCTTCTCGCCACTCCTGTACCCCATATCTATTTTGTGGATAATTCCTTTGAGTCATAAGAGCAATTCTTTATGGCAGCATATCTCTGACTGTTGAAGATTATATAGAGCCCCTGCCAACCCACTGTGTTTCCACAACCTGTGTGAAGAACATTTAGAGAACAGAACACTTACTTCCCTAAATTAAAATTGTATTTTCACTTGTCTCGTATCCTTAGGTAGTGTTGTGTAATGGGATATTAAGTTGAAAAGATCAGTGGAGGCACAAAGAGATGTTAAATACCAGATGCCAGTGTGAACTGTAAATCATACCACCAGAAGTTTTAAAGTAAGTTGATTAAGAACCCATTGGATAATTTATGAAACCCTCACATTTATCAAGAATATGGAAAGCTCAGGGATAAGAATTTGGAAGGAGAGTGATTTCAGGGAGACCTGTGCTAGGAATCACACTTCACTGTGCCCCTTCATCCCTTGGCCCACATTGCAGAAAGTAGCTGAGATTTGTTCACATTCCATAGTAGGACTCACATAATATTAGCTGACCAAATGAACTCTGCGTCTAAATTTCTCTACCTTATCACTATTACTCACCTCCTTTCTCCTGTCCTTACCCCACCCCCGCCGCCATATCCAAAGTGAAGGCCCATCCCAGCTTCTTATTATTTCTCCTTTGTATTTCCTTTAGGAAATTCATTCATTATTTTTTCCTTCTCTCTCTCTTCTATTCCAATATTCACTTTACACTCAACCCTTTCCCCTCTGTGAACACATACAAATTTCTCTTATCATCAAAAACAGCAACATGTGACTTCTGCCCAAAATAGAAAACTAGATTTATCTTCCCAGTTGAAACAAATTCCAGACAAAACACGTGAAACACTGGTTTTTAGACATTGCACATCAGACAATGCAAGGTAATAATCCATTAGGAATAAGGGGAAAAAACTATTATTTTCTCACCTTGGAGTTTCTAGAGTGAGGAAGGAGAACCCTGGTGGAGGCCAGGGGTTGAGATGGTGAAGCTGGATTTGAGGGGATCAGAGGAGTTAGAGCTCACAGACTACTAGAGAGGAAAGAGCTTCATGCAGAGAAAGCTTGAGAGGTCAGCAAAGGTCCCCCTTAATCTTCAGATGAGTGCTAATCAGCACATGAAGATAAGTAACTTGTCTGAGGCCAAGGAAAAAACATTCCAAAGGAGCAGAGGAACAATCCCAGGAGTTCATATGTGGCCAGGAACAGTTTTTGTCTCCACTACCTAAAACGAAATTTTTTCTAATTAATAGAGCACTACTCAGAAAAGTATTGTCTCAGAATTGAGACATAGTCAGCCTTAGATGAAAGGCTGCTCTGGTCCTGTCTTACAAAGCTTTCTGAAAAGCCCCAAAATGCTCAAACTGTTTCTAGATAATGCAATTGAATCACTGAATAATCCTTAATAATATTAAGGAATACAAAAATGTCTATCACCCAAGAAGAAAAGATCCACCATGTCTGGCATCCAATTAAAAACTATCCAGCATGCAAAGAAGCAGAACATATGAAACATAATGAAAATAATATCAACCACCATAAACAAATCCAGAAATAGTACAGGTGATTGACTATATTAGTAGAAAGGACATTAAGACAGTTAATATAAATATATGCCACATGTTCAAAACATAAAGATTGAACACATCATGTAGAAACAAATATAAAATATATAAGAAGGACACAAATTTAATGTCTGAAATGAAATATGCTCTGTAGAGGATTTTTTTTTTTCTCTGTAGAGGACTAATAGCAGATTAGATACTGCAGAAGAAAAGATTACTTAACTTGAAGACATAGAAATAGAAACAGGGACTTAAATGAAACACAGAATGGAAAAGACTGGAAAAAAAAAGGAAGTATAGTGATCAGTGGGAAAACCTCAAGTGTTTTAATATATTTGTAATTAGGATCTCAAAAGGAGAAAAGAGAAAAATTCTGAAGACACAATGGGTGACAGATTTCCAAATTTTACCAAATTATATCCACAGATCTAATAAGTTCAATGAACTCCAGGAATTAGATACATGAAGAAATCTGTACCAAACCGCATCATAGTGAAATTTCTTAAAAGCAATGACAGAAAGAAAAATCTTCAAAGCAACCACCAAAAAAGATACATTACATATAGAGATACAAAGATAAGAGTGGCAACAGACTTGTTGGAAACAATGCAAATAAGAAAAGAGTAAATAAAACATGTTTAAGTCACTAAAAGAGAAAAAAACCCACTTCCAACCTAAAGTTCTGTATACAGTAAAAATTCCTTTCAAAAATGAAGGTAAAATACACACTTTAAAATTTTTAATTTGTTTTCCAAGACTTTATTGTTTTAGAGCAGTTTTTGGTTTCCAACAAAATTGAGAGAGGTACAAAAATTTCCTGTGTACCTTCTGTTTCTATGCATGCATAGCCTCCCTCATCTTCAACAGCAGTCACTAGGATGGGACATTTCTATACCAAGAGTGAACCTACATTGGCGTATCATTGTCACTTCAAGTCCACGCCTTACATTATGGTTTCATTCCTGTTTTCCCTCTGGCTCACCAGAGGCAGACCCTGAGAAATGGATTCCTGTCCAAATGATTCAGTAAAGAAGTACTCTTATGAGAGACTGGAAAAGGAGTAGAGCAGGACAGGGAAGGAAAGGAAGCCAGGCAAGGGTGTGATCTCAGGGATAAGTCAGCCTGATCCTGCGGAACAACTGGAATGTAAGTTACATCTCAGTGTTGCATAATTTAAGGTGAGGCTTCCGTACTTCTTTACCTGAATGTCAAGGCTAAGGACAGAAGAGAAGAGAGAACTTAAACTTCAAACTCTTCCAGCAATCTGCACATGCAGGTAGTACACCTCCAGTAGCTCATGGTTGTCTTCCAAAATGGGCCGCAGGGGCTGATGCTTGAACCCACACCAAAGTGGGGAGAATGATACACAGAAATGATATAAAGGGGATTAAGGGGACCTGGGAGAGCACAGACATCATCTGCTTCACTTCCTAATCTAGATCTCTAATTCTGAGTTCCCTCTTGAACTCCAAACCTCAACTTTCAATTGCCTGTTGCAAAGCACCTGTAAGTTTAAGTTCAGAATGTCCTACAAGTTTATCTTTCTCTATAAAACATCACCTTTCCCCATGATTTCTTCCTTCTGCTCTTGGTATTACCATTTTCCCAATTATCTATGCTTTATTTTCACTTTTTAAAAACTTTTATTTTATAATGCTTCCCATATCAGCTAGCTTCCAAATCTTTGGAATCCTACCTCTCTGATAGCTAATAATCTGTCTAATAATAATAATAATAATAATAATAATAATATCTCATTTTTACTACTTAGAACAGTGCCCTATTACCTCTCCTTTGAATTATACCAATAGTTTCTAATATCTGAGTTTTTTGGCCTATTCTTTCTACTCTATGTTAAATTTTAAATAATTCTGTCAGTTTGACTTTTTCATAATGCAGCCTAGACATGTCATTTTCCTCCCTAATAGCTTTTTACCCCTCCCTAATAGCTCTTAATGGCTGCCCATTACATTCTAAATAAATGGAGAACTATTCATAATTCTATGCATTTTGACCTCTGTGGCCTTGTTCATCCCTCCAGTTGTACAGACTTTATTGAATATTCCCTTTTCCAGTTTTGAATATCAAAATATTTTTTAAAAGATTTTATTTATTTATTCATGATAGACATAGAGAGAGAGAGAGAGGCAGAGACACAGGCAGAGGGAGACACAGGCTCCATGCGGGGACCCTGACGTGGGACTCGATCCCCGGACTCCAGGATCAGCCCTGGGCCAAAGGCAGGCGCCAAACCACTGAGCCACCCAGGGATCCCTGAATATTAAAATCTGTTCTATGCTTCAAGATCCTGCCTGAAAGCCACCTCTTTCACAATGCCTTCAGTTCTTCTCCCTTTGACTTTTCTATCTTTCCAACAGTTTTCATGTTCTGTCTTACATAATGGTCATTCATTAGTTCATAGGTGTATATGTATATACATGTATGTGTATATGTGTATATATATGTGTGTGTGTGTCTGTGCACACACATATTAATTCATTACAAACATATCTTTTCTATTGAGGATCATGTTTGTTATTTTCCTTTGTACATCTTATTATCTCTTACCCTCTCCATCGTTTAGGCACAGTACTTTGCAGATACTCACTTTTTTCATTCAGCAAATTGAATTCATAGCAAATTGTCTACCATGTGACAAACCTGTGCTAGGCACCAGAAAATCAGTGGTTCATAAAACAGACAAAGTACAAGTCTTCAAACTTATAGTTCAATGGGAGAAGCAGACATCACTGAAATATGTATTCATTTTAAATCATAAGGTTAATAGGGCAATAATGTTTCTTCAGGGTTCTAAGTTGCAAGCAACAGAAACTGATCCTGGTTACTTTAAACAGAAACATAATTTACTGAAAATATGTGTGTTAATTTGTAGATTTGGCAGGAAGTTTGGGAAACCAAACTGAGAAAGTAAATAAGAATGAGGATGGATACACAGCCAGGTCACACCCAAAAGTAAGTGACAGAACTGGTCAAGCGATGACACTGCCAACTCCACCAATCACCAGGATCCACGACTTGTACTCCTTACATTGACAGAACTGGACCAAGGATTCTAACATTGATATAAATGCTGTTGATATATCTTTGAGCTCTCAAAACTGGATGTCAGTACAGCCATTGTCACCATAATGGGAATAAATCCTTTTCTTTCCATGCTTCTTTGAATCACCAGCTCCTCATCTGACCTTGGAAGCAGGTGCATCTAATTTGCTAAACCTAGCCCATGCATCTGCATTCTAACTAAACAGAAAGCTGTGAACAAATACCTACTTTTAGCCACCCACAATGGGAGATGGGCTCTATCCTTCACTATAATTCATACTAGATAAGGAATTGGTCCATCGGCAGCACAGCCAAAAAGACTTTGACAAATGTTTTCTTTATATATGGAGTGTATGCAAATGAATAACAGGGTCTTCAATGAATATGGAAAGTTGGGGAAATTTTTGAAGAATACATAACTTAAGCAGAGACCCAAAGGATGAATAAAATCTAGCCTGATTGAAGGCAGGAAGAGGAAGGAGGTGTCATGAACAAAGGGGAGAACATATGTGAAGATTTGTCTGTAAGAAGGAGCTTGGTGTTAAGAACTGAGTGAAATCCATTTACTTTGAAATGAAACCAGGGAGTTGGGTGAAGTTTTGGTTCTCTAGGGCCTTCTAGGTCATGCTTAAGACTATGAAATTTATCCTAAGAAACCTATAAAAACAGTGCAAGGTTAGAGGGGAGTAAACTTTTAAAGTACAAGCTTTAAAGATATAACTTGGGGCTCTAGGTAAAAAAAATTAATTTGCACTCAAAATGTTGAAACCATCCAACAGTGAATGGGAAAGCAGTGTGGTAAAGGGGTAATGTTAGAAACTTTGGAGTAAACAGACTTGCTTATCTTGAACAAATTACTTAAACCCCCTGAGACTCATTCCTCACTTCCCAAAATGGATTTATTTTCCTTTATTTATCTACCTTCAGGTTACTGTGAAGTGAAATTAAATAGAAGCTGTAATTTTTATTGTAAAATGCTCTCAAATATAAAATATGTAATAAGTATTTAGTGAGTGCTCACTTATTCTGCTAAGCATGGAAGAAGGTGTACAAGTTTATGAAACCTATGGGAAAATACTCTAGTTTCACACTTCACAGATTGTCTTTTATTCTCATGGGTTCCTGGCATCTATATTTTAAACTACACATCTATAGGGAGGAGGTATTATTCTGTATATTAACGCCTATATGGAGAGTCTTTGTTGTAGTACCTAACACATAGTAAGCACCTCATGAATGCTTAACATTATTAATTATAATGCACAAATAATCAAATTATTCCTGAAATATATATAATTTTGGTTCTTCATTTTAGTAATTTTTAAAAAGTTTTTTGAAGATTTATTTATTCATCAGAGACATAGAAGACAGAGAGAGGCAGAGACATAGGCAGAGGGAGAAGCAGACTCCTCACAGGAAGCCCGATGCGGAACTCGATTCTGGATCCCAGGATCATGACCTGAGCCGAAGGCAGGTGCCCAACCAGGAGTCCCTATTTTGGTAATTTTAAAAATTTGTCCAATACGTAATGACTTTATAACCCATAAAATAGAGAAATGGGTTGATGCTTGCAAAGGCAAGAGAGAGCAGGTTTACCATTACTTTTACAGAAAAAAAACACATTTCATCTGGCCAATTTTACACTGAGCTCCTCATCACACCAGAAAAGAGAAAGAAATCTTTCCCCAGGGCATTTGTACTATTAATGTTCTTCAAATCTTGACATAATCAGATCTGACCTTACTAGAAGATTATCCAAGGACAGATATAGCATACTAAACTAATTTTCCTCTAATTATCTCACATATGAAGGCATAGCCTTTCAAAAAATCATACCAGAAATCAGTAGCATGTGATTTTTGAGGAGACAGACAAATGCCCACAAAATTATGTTTTTTGAAGTGAGGAAAATAATTTACAGAAAAGTTAGGTAAAATGACAAATACTTGGCATTAGTTATACTACCTATTATGATGTACCTATGGCAGACATCATTAATGAATCATATTCTTCAGAGCAGTTGGCACTTTGGTGAAAAAAAGAAATCTTTTTTCCTTGTTCTAGGTGTTCATAATTGTTCTTTTTGTAGGAGGATGAGATATTCTTGAAGACTGGGTGTAGACAGCAGAAGAACTTCCTGATTTAATAAAAAAAAAAGTCCTTGAACTTTCCATCTGATAGAGACTAATTAATCTGTTCATGAACTCCTCTATCATATTACCTGAATCTCTTGGAGGATCCAGACAATATATCAATAGGAAATAAAGAAAAATATGTCCAAGACTGATACCGTACAGACTGGTCGCTAAGGAATTGGAGCTAGTCTTATGCAAATTCTGTGGTAGTTGGCGATGGCCCCCAGTTCTTTAGGAATAGCAATCTCAGTCAAATGCAAGGCCTGGGCTCCTATCCCTGATGAAGGATTGCTGTTTCCCCAACCATAAACCCTGATGTTGCAACTCCTAGTTTGGTATATCTTATAATTGACACTATATGCCTGGATCCCAGTGCCTGGGACAGAGACTGTTTCCCACTACCTATGAATACTAATTGGCAGGATGGTTAGAATTAAGTTTCTGCCACATTACAGCACAGAATCACACCAGGAAAGAAGCCACTGCTTCTTTAATCATGTAGCCTTGAACTTCACAGCTCAAAGTCTAGGGTTGTCTAGTCTTACGTCTGGCCCGGCTATAATGAATGAGCGATGGCAAACCTACATATCTGCTGCTAATTCTATCTCTACTTGTTTTTCCCAGTAAATGCCATTCTAGCCGACCTGTAAGTGGGTATGCATGTGTGTGTGTGTCGGGGGGGGGGGGGGTGAGTGTATGTGTGTGTGACTGTGTGTGTATGTGAACATTTTCTCTAGTATTAAGGAATGTTAATGATACCTCCATATAACTTGTCTTAATCTGGCTTCTTTTCTTTTTAATGTGAGGTCAGACATTGAAAAACTTTGAACAGAGGGAGAAGAAATCATTTCAGAAAAATAGGGTTTTGTTTGAAGCAATGTAGAGTAAATGTGGAAATCAGCGTCCCTGCCTTTAAATGTTCTTCCCTATTTATGCCTAGGATCCACCTTATAAAACCTGCTAATCAACTTGGCTCAATAATTCTTCTGTGGTTTCACCACGTAACCAATTCTTTAGACTGCACTTTTGTTTGATTTTCCAAGTTCTCATCTCAACAGCTCCTGACCAGAACCTCAGTTTCCTTCTGCCTACATTCCCCAGAGTAATGACCTATTTAGGTCACATCTGTGTGGTTTCTGCTACAGACTCACCTGCTACCATTTTCCTCTGCTCCGTCCAGCAGCCAGAGCTCAAATGCTGTGCTCCAAATGTAGGATCTAGGCAGCATAGCTCAGTTCTCATCATAACCTCTAACCAGGGATGTGCCAGTAAAGGTTTAACAACCACTGAGGGTAGAGGGAAACTGATTTGCAGCACATGGTGATTTCCTTGGTGCAAATATTTCCACAGTGATCAATTTCAAGCTGCCATCGTGAAGTCACTGGAAGTGGAGTTATGAAGAGGTATGCAGCAGTATACATGTACCACTATATAGATATGATAGATGTAGACAACCCCAAGAGCATAGATAATAAGAAGTTAGTAAAATAAGTCAGAATTGCTGAGTATCTGTTACCTTTATTTCTAGTATAATTTATCTACTTACAAGTTTTTATCATTAAAATTTTAATGATAGCTGTTTTTTTTATATTTTATTTATTTATTCATAAGAGACACAGAAAGAGCAGACACACAGGCAGAGGGAGAAGCAGGCTCCTCACAGGGAGCCCAATGCGGGATTCGACCCCCAAACCAGGATCACGCCCTGAGCCAAAGGCAGACGCTCAAACGCTGAGCCACGCAGACGCCCCTGATCGCTGTGTTTTATAAACAGCCAGCAGGTTTCTAAAAACTTTGACAGCTCTCACAGCTAGTACAGACTAACCTCAGCACACCAGGGCCTCCAGCATATCACTACTCCATTCCACCGTTTTTCAGGAATGAGGAAAGAGAAATGAATGGTTCAGGTGCAGAATATGCCCAGAAAATCAATCTTGGATTTTCCCCCAGATTGGAATTTTCTTAAAGATGTATCTGATAACACCACCCACACTCCAAAGCCCACCCTCTCACTATCATACCCTCATAGGAATCACAGACAGGTCACATTTTTGTAGCCCTGCATCGAAACCCCCAATTCTGCTCTCGTCTTCTTGCTATGTTGCTCCCTGTCCATTGAGCTACCAATGGTGGTGAGACTGAATTAGGGTGTAAAAGCATGATTTATACATCCTAAATCCCACTAAAGACTGGAACTATACAGACTTCTTTTGTATTTTGATTCTATGAATGGATTTTATTACTGTATCCTGAATGAAACTTGTCATAATTTACATTTTTCAACAAGTTTATATTAAGATATATTTTCTCCAAATCCATATTAAAATATATGTAGATGGTTCTCCTAAGACTTTCTTTTATTTCCAACTGGACATCGCCTTAAGAAATCAGGGTGTATTATTACATTAAAAGAGCCTAGAATGACTAGAATGCTTACTTTAGACCAAGTAAACACATTTATTTACTTTCCTTGTGTAAACCTTCCCTGCAGCCTTTATATATATATATCGCCTTGAGCTGTCTTTAGGGTTTTCCAAACTAGTTTACAGTGAGTATAATCATTAGGAAGCAGACTTCTTTTTAATTAAACACATTTCATTACAATAATTAGTCTGCTGTGTACTCATTAAATAGAATTATCTATCATTTTCTTCTAAACATTGAATTTGTTTCACAGGCTTATACTGTCTCACCATCCTCCCACGCTGAGTATTTATTAACTTTCTCTTTTCAAATGCATCCTCATATGAACATTAATGAGCTCAGTCTTTTCTTTCTTTCTTTCTTCTCTCTTTTTTTTTTTCCTTTTGGAATCACCAATATTATCCAAAAATGCAGTTTTATCCATTCCTTTTTGTTTGTAGGACGATTTAGCTCTAGGATTTTATAGAAACTGGTTTTTCGATTGTTGTTGCTAATTTTTATAGTTGAGAATATATATTTATGTATGTATATTTTTAATTATACACAGGTGGCATTTTGTTATCCATTAGCAAAAACAGTTGAAAAATCAATTTCTTTTTTTATTTTATTTTTTATTTATTTTTTATTTTTTTATTTATTTTATTTTATTTTATTTTATTTATTTTATTTTTTTTTAGAAAAATCAATTTCTATAAAATCCTAAAAGCTAAATTCTTTATATAAGGTGACTATCTATATCTAATCAGTTACATAGTTTATATGATAGCTACTTACAAAGCATGCTATATATGTCACATAGTATATATATTCTATATCAATATAGTAGATACGCATGTTATATATCTACATATACTGTAATAGCAATTATATAATACCTGCCTATGTATTGTTATGGTAGTTGAACCAGATATTAAATTAAAAAATTAGTATGAGGGGATCCCTGGGTGGCGCAGCGGTTTGGCGCCTGCCTTTGGCCCAGGGCACGATCCTGGAGACCCGGGATCGAATCCCACATCAGGCTCCTGGTGCATGGAGCCTGCTTCTCCCTCTGCCTGTGTCTCTGCCTCTCTCTCTCTCTCTCTCTGTGACTATCATAAATAAATAAAAAAATTAAAAAAAAATTAGTATGAGTTCAAATCCCACAGTACTCCTCAGGTATATAACTTTGGGCAAATAATTTTTCTTCTTTGTGCCACAGGTTTTTTTCTCCCCCTGTAAAATAGAAATAATAATAGCACCTCCCTCCTAAAGTCAGAATGAGTGTGAGTTAGTGTTTAATCAGGGAGTAGAAACCTTGTGAGTGCATGGAATGCAGAATGCACTGTAGGAGTTCTAACTTACACAACAGTGGGAGGAATTTAGAGAAAGAAAGGTCTGAAAAGATCCAGGGTGAGGAGGGGAGTGAAGTTGTCAACCATCAGCCCTGGCATGGGTAAATGAGTAGGAGTTTCTAGAAGCTACATATATCCAGCTGCTATAGAAGTTCCAGCTTAGCTAAAAATCGTTCAGTACAAAATCCCACATTGTGCAGTAAATGTGTCAAGTCTTAGAGCGGCACCTACACGTAACATACATTCATAAAGTGATCAATCTTTCATGTTGCTGTCATTTTGCTATTTTCATTGTTTTGGCAATTTTGCCAGATGGAAGCTTGGGCTGAGAGGGTCATGGGATTCGATGACCAGTTGTAAGAGACAGGAGATGTACCATGGGATCGAACCAGCAAAAAAGAGTTTCTTTACTGGAACAAAAGACAACCTTGCCTTGCAGGTACAAAAGGGAGCTCTCTGGGGGAAGTAAACAGTTTCTCCCAGCCAGAGGCTGAGCCCCGCAAGGCAGGCCAGCAAGTGGTGTGATAACAGTGGACTTTTGTGGGGTGCGGTACCTTTGGTCCTGTTGTAGTGATGGTGGTTGTAATGATTGCTAGATACTTGAGCATCAGCTTGTGCCTTTTAATCTTTTCGATGCAGACTGAAGGATCTGCAAACACTCTGTGAAAAGGTTATATACAGCATTGTTTTAGATACATCATTCTAGGTGTGATCCTGGGCAGTTGTGGAAGAGAGCTGACCTGGCAATCTGCTTTCAGATTCCAGCTGTGCACTTTACTGTCCATGTCCTTGTAGGACCACTTGGCATCTATTGTCCCTTTTCACACTAACACAGCCTAATTTTGTTTTGGGGGAACTGTTTTCTCCTACTGATACCAAAGCTCATTTTTTCCCTCTCCTTCCAGTAACTTTGTGAGATAGTGATGGATTGTCCCTTATTTGTTTATATCTCACTGAATACAGTATGCCTGATGTAAGTGGGACAGGATTTTTACAACAAAAGATTTATTCTTTCAGGTCCCATTTATCTTTCTTGGAGAATGACGTCTCATCCCGATTGTCCTTGTCAATGACAGTAGCCCGGCATTTTTGTCATTGTTATTCTAAAATATCTCTCGTCTTCTCTTCTCTGGGCTAGTGTAACCTGATTTTCTTTTTGATGAGTATTTGTTTGATTGCAGGTTTCCGAATGTGTGTTCATTTCCCCTTTACGCTGTACATTTTAAAATGCCATCTGTAGACACGTCAAACTTCCAAACTTATCAGACTTCGTATTCTGTATCATATCCCTCTTTCTCTTGGACAGAAGCCTATAGTTCTCTTTAAAGCAGGGATCACACACTGGCGTGTCATGAGCCATAACTGGCCCATTGACATGTTTGTCATGAAATATCTAAACTTTAAAAAGTAAATCCTCAATGTTTAAAAATTGTGAGATTTTATTTGCAAGTTCAGATTCAGCTCCTCCTTTAAAAAAAAAAAACTCTCACGGGTCTGAAACATGGAGCCCATTTCATGCATGTGAGGAATGGGCTGGACATAGGTAATGCCTGCTTCCTGTAGTATGGCCATGGGCTCTTCTCTCAGCATAGGCTCACCCCATCTTATTGTGGATATTTCTCTAAAGAAAGCAATATAACTTCATGGTTTGGAGCACATGCTCTCAGTCAGATGGCTCAGCTGCAAAGCCCAGCTCTACCACCTTCCTAACTGTGCATTCTTGGTAAATTCCTTTACCTTCATGTGCCTCAGTGTTCTGTCCATTATAGGATTAAGAATACCTATCTCATAGGGCTATTTTGAAGATTAAGTGCGTTTATGAACAAAAAGTGTTCAGACTGATGCCTGTGCGTAATACACACTCAATAAACATTGGGTGTTGTTATTTACTGCCTGGACCTTGTAGACAGTTGAACTTGCAAACCCAGCTCTCATTTCTAGATTTGACTACTGAGGCACCCCTGCAGCTAGACTTTTTTAAGAGAATGGTCTACCTACATTGTTTTTATATTACCACTCCCAACCCCCCCACCCTTTTTTTTAGCAACACACAACATAATTTGTCTTCTACTTCCCCTCTCCTAATTCAAATTGGAATTGTTCAAGTAAAGGTCACTAATGTCCTCCTAGGTGTGAAATATAATGCTAACTTTTTAATATTTTAATATAATAGCTTTATTAAGATATAATTCTTAATTATACACTCATTTCACCTATTTGAAGTATACAATGCAATTTTTTTTAGTATATTCAAAGAATTATCCAACTATGACTTCAATGACTTTTAGATCATTTTCATCACTTCAAAAAGAAATTCTGTACTAGTTAGCGATCATTCCTTATTTTCCCTCAGGTTGGCCTGCCCAGCCCTAGACAACCACTTGTCTTGATAGATTGACCTCTCCTGGATATGTCATATAAATGGAATCATACAATATGGTCTTTGTGATTATCTTCATTTATTTAGCATAATATTTTCAAGGTTCAATCTTGTGGTGGCTGATATTGCGTCAGTACTTTGTTTATATGACTGAATACTATTCCATTGAATGGTTATACCATATTTTTGTTTATCTGTTCTTCAGTTGACAGACATTGGTAATCCAATACATAGTAAGTTCATTTTTTGTTGTTCTTCTTCTTAAAATTGTATTCAAGCTAAAATACTAAAAGCAAAACAAGCACACATACTGTAGTACTGGGTCTTGGATTTGACAGATCTGGATTTAAATAAAGGTTTTGCCAACTGCTGGCTGAATAACATCAAACTAGCAATATAATCTGGGTTTCAGTTGGAGAGATTAAAATAGGAAATATAAAAAAGTGAAAATAATGGTAGGGTTATTGTACGGACTTTAAAAATTAGGCAGTGTCCAGCATATGATGCAAATTTTCAACAAATGACATTGTCTTCTTAATACTAAATATAATGGGCTTCTCATACTTAAACTCAGATTTAGAAATTAAGGTAAATACTTATACTGTTTCCAACAAAAATGTATATTTCTTGAGAGTAGTATATCCAGTAAATATGAGCCTCAAAACAGAAATTCCAGAATGGAGCTTCTACTTATTATAAAGTTATTTAAGAAATAATATGCCATTGCAATTAGACTCCTTAGCTAAAAGTAAACTTTCTAGGCTCTTACTATTCAAAGTGAGGTCAGAGACTCAGCAGCAGTAGTAGCACCTAGGAACTTATCCAAGTTTTATTTTATTTTAAGTTTTATTTATTTATTTATTTGAGAAAGAGAGGGAGAGAGAGAGAGAAAGAGAGGCAGAGGGAGAAGCAGACTCCCCACTGAGCAGGGAGTCTGATGTACTAACACAGACATTGCATTACTTTCTTTTTATTAACTAGCAAAACGATACTTTTACTTAGAGAAAAGAGGTTAATCTTGGCAAATAGAGAAGACTTCGAAAAAATTGGTGAAAATCAGAGCTTTATTTACTGTGGCTAAAGCTGTATAACCTCAGTTTCAAAGTCATGGTTCCTTGGTTGGGAAATTGGAGTGGCTCAATGCAGATTCCAGAAGGAAAGATGGGTTTGCACAGTGTGCATGGTTGTTCTTTCTCCCTCCCTCTCTCTCTTTCTCTCTCTCTCTCTCTATCTTCATTTGGAACATAGGCAAGAGATTCTGTTCTCTGCAGTAATTGCTTTAGAGCCTAAGGCATGAGATTTGATCATTCATATCCTATCTTGAATCAGGAAACACATTATTATTAGTTAAAAAGTTATTCATACTTAAAAGAAATAGTAAACCAGCATAATGCCCCTCAGTTTTGGCCACTGCATACTGAATTTTATGAGTTGGGTAACTGCCACTAAAAAGACTCTCCCTTTATAAAAATCATTCAAACCTTGTTTCTATGTAGCGAAGTCTCTTTCTTAAATCTTATGATCTCTAGCATGAATGGTACTAGGTGAGGGATATCCTAAATAGATCATCCCCTCAGGTTTTTAGGGTATTTTTTAAATATATGATCCCTGCCCCCCACCCTCTCTACAATCTTTAGTCATGTTCCTACCTGAGGATAAAAGGCAGCCTAAATGGTTATTCAGAAATCTCAGAGCCTCAAATTTACTCATAAGCCTAATTAAAAAAAAAAAGATCTATTTATATATTTATTTTAGAGGGAGTGCATATGAACAGGGGTGGGGCAGAGGGGGAGAGAGAGAATCTCAAGCAGACTGCTTGCTGAGCATGGAGCCCCACAAGGGGTTCGATCTCATGACCCTGAGCTCATGACCTGAGCTGAAATCAAGAATTGGATGCCCAACTGAGCCACCCAGGCCCCTCATAAGCCTGATTTTACTGTCTGCATTCAGTTTCTAAGAAATAGCTGCATCTTCTTGGCTCCTAAGTCTTTAATAGGAATAGAAAGCATTAGTATCTCATCACAAACCTCTCTATGGAAAAAAAGGCAATATTTTTAAATGGTCAGTAGTAGGAGGTGGAGGAAAAAGAGCAGTTGTTTTTTGTTTGCTTGTTTTTTTAAAGATTTTATGTATTTATTCATGAGAGACACAGAGAGAGACAAGATATAGGCAGAGGGAGAAGCAGGCTCCATGCAGAGAGCCTGATGTGGGACTCGATCCCAGGACCCCAGGATTACCCCCCAAGCCAAAAGCAGACGCTCAACCTCTGAGCCACCCAGGCATCCCAAAAGAGCAGTTTTTAAAGATCTCTCTAGACAAAAGGTATTATCCAAAGGGTTGTCAGGCCCTGGACCAGAGATGCTATGGGGGCTCAAAAACTGGATCCTGCCTGGGCAGTGCTGGGAGATAGGAGTTGTAGGGGACAGAGTGGAGCTGACACTGGAGCGTGAGTGGCTCAGAGCTGGACATAAACCAAAGAGGAAATAGGCATCCTCACATCAGCAATAAAGAATTAGGAGGCTATATACACCCAAGGGGAAAGTAACTTGAAGACTCCAAAGTCTGAATGGGTAGGTCATTACAAACTGAGAATGCCACAGAGAGGAAAAGACAGGGAACCAGAAACTCGGGAAGCTGTGTGGAGCACTGGCGCCAGTAACAAAAGACCTTAATAAAAAGACCCAAGTCCTGTTTGTGGTGTAGTTGGAAAGACATGAGCCAAAAGAATCTGGCCTCAGATCCCTCCCTGACCACACCCTGTGACCCTGAACTTCTAGTCTAGTGCCCCAGCGCCTGGCACAGAAAAGGGAGAAATGAATCACCATGAAACCCAGTTTCTCAAGTGCAGAATAGGGATTTTACCTGCCTCATAGAGTTGCTATTAGGGGAAAAAAAAAAAAAAAAAGAACGTAGTAAAGGTATCAGGAAATACCTAACATGCCTTCAACAGGTGTTCTGTAAATACTAGTTCCTTTTCCTTCTTTTCAATTATGGTCATCCATATTTACTTTCAGTTGGGGCAGGGACAAGGAGTGAGATAACAAGTAAAGGTCAGTGGTTCATGTAGCTTGAAACAGAAGTGAGAAGCAGGAGAGAAAGCCTCCCACTGACACAGGGTTGGGAACTTGCCAGGGGGATGTGGTATATTTAAATTGTTGGTGCCTTTTAGAAGCAGCTTCCAGCTGCAAATTCCTGTTAGGACAGAATTGCGGGATGTTTTCTCTTTTGAATTAAGATAACTTAATGCCTTAAAATAGCCTGGTTAATTTTTGTGAGTGATTTCTTGACTTTATTTCTACTGTCAAGAAGCTTCTCTTGGGAGGACATTGCAGCCCGGTGGGAAGTATGTATCCACGATCAGTGGCATGTAAGGAGAGCGAGAAGGATCATCTTGAAGCTGTGTTTGCAAAGTGAGCAAAATGTTTTTCCTTCCATGATGTGTTATTCGAAGTGGGTTGTTAGGTGTGTGGGGGGAGAGGAGGGGGGTGTCTTGATGAAGAGAACTTTTCCACTACAAAAAAAATTATCTAAAACTAAATTCTGATGATATCATTCCCTTGGTTATAACCCTCATCAATCCCACAACCTTTCCTCCCCACAACAGTACCCCAAGGACAAAATCCAGGCTCCTCAGTATGACAGACAAACCTTCATGATCTATCCTTAGCCTTCTGTGTGGCCTCACTGGTCACTTCTCCACCCCTCCACAATAGCCTGAAGCCAAACTGAACTATATAAGATTTCAATAATGTCCTTCATTCTCTCTGAATCTTTGTAAATGGTATCTACTCTACCTGCAATCTTTTTCTCCTTCTACCCTGATTATCTTCAAACTCCTACTTCTGCTTTCCATCCTGCTTTAGAAATCACTTCTTCCGGGAAGTCTCCCTGAGTCTCCTGAGCCTGAGAGGTTCCCAATATCTTTCCCTCTTTCGTGCTCCTCTGGTACCTACTGCTTCTTTCTATTGCAGCAAAAATCACTGTATAGTATTATCTACATACTCATCTTTGTCCCCCGCAAAACTGTGGATGGTTAAGGGAGAAGACCTGTCCAGTCAATCCTGTATCCTGAACACCTGAAAGGTAATAAAATATTCAATAAATATTTGTTAAATAAATGAGACAATGAACTGAAGGTGTCTTATCTATATTTCTAGAACTGATATGAGTACCTGGTGCATAGCAGGATGCAATAAAGTTATGAGGAATGAAAAGATGAAGGAATGAATCAATGCATTGCATCATTGTGAAAGCAATGTGAATAAACTATGCAGTTATTATTTGGATCTCAGGATAAGCCTTTGTATTAGTCTCTGCCTGTACAAGTTTTGCCCTAGCTCCCAAATGAGCTCTGCTACCTCATGCTCAGCTTCCAGGCTTATACTCAAGCAGAGTTATGGTGTATGTCATGTGTTGGAGCTATCACCTTCTGCCTTGGTCTTTGTTTCCAGATACACTCTGACTTCCTGCTATGGCTGATGTTCAGCATTGAACACCAATGGTCACACTGAAGGTTCTGACATTAGATAATCGCTTCCTCTTTCATAGGCTGTTTCTGCAAGGACTTCCCTAAATGCCGAGTGATCCCATGCCACTATATAGTATGGGAAAGCAAAACCTCAATACATTTGGATATGAAGAATGGATTGAGACTGAGAACCACCAATACTCTGAAATCCTGGTCTTCTTTATAGGAACCTCAGTCCTTGGCCACTGAACTTCAACCATAATGGATTTGAGTTTGCCATAATCCCTTGAGCTTTGTTTTGAACTGTTGACAATCTTTGTGGTCATTGTTTTTCCCTAGACTCTATTATGTATTGGCTCAGTTTTAAGTTATCTCTTAATTTTATTCCTTTATGTATGTTATAGCCCATGATTTGGAAAATAGAATTTATTGCTGTTGACTCTATTCCCCCCAAAACCATGTTATCATTTGTTGACATCATAGTAAAATTTCAGCATGAGTTTTGAGGGAATAATAATCCTAGGAGAGCTGAATCTTGAAACACTGTGTTATAAAGTGATTGCTCACCTTCACAGGCTCGTCTTTTACCACTACCCCACATTACTTTCATTTCATGTGTTAAAAGTATCTAGTAAGACAGTCTTTAAGGTCTTTCATTATACCATTTTCATGCCCCTGGGGTTTCATGCTATCTTACTATCTGACTTAGCACTACCCTTCCCTATTCTTCATTTGGCTGATTTGGTTTAGGATGTTATGTTTTCCCAAATCTCCTTGGTAAGCACCCAAGACTGAATATTCAACTGTCCTATAGTAACAATCTATTAACTGCTTTTTTGGTAATTAATTAGCTTGCAACCTCTGGATAGTAGGCTGAATAATGGTCCCCAATGGCATGGTTCTAATGCTTAGAACCTGTAAACAATACCTTACGTGGCAAAAGAGGTTGTGTAGATATTATTAAGTATCTTGAGGTGGGTTATCCAGGTGAGTCTTATCCCAAGCACCCTTATAAGAGAGAAGGAGAAGATTTGACAAACAAATGAAGAGGGCTCATGACAACTGAAGCAAGATATTGTTTCATGGGCTTTGACGATGGAAGAAGAGTTCCATGAGCTAAGGAATCTAAGGACTGAATTTGCTGAAGCTGGGAAAGACAAGGAAATAGATTCCTCCCAGAGTCTCCAGAGGGAGCTCAATCCTGTCTGTACTTTGGTTTTGCCCATGAAACTGGTTTTGGGCTTCTAATTTCCAGAATAGTAAGAGAATAAAGGTATTTATTGTTTTAATCCACCAAATTTGTGGCAATTTGTTACAGTAGCCTGAGGGAAGCTAATATCCCTCCAAATTACTTCTGACCCATTCATCTGCTTTCTATGAGGAGAGATTTCTCTTGCCCCACTTTTACTCCTTTGAGTTTGGTTCATGGTTAGAGGCTATTTTCTGCCCTAACATTCTTTTCTTTCTCCTTAGCACATTGTTTGTGTGGGGACAGGGCCTACATTTGTCTTGTTAATCTTGGCATCCTTAACCTTTTGTCTTGAGAGTTTTGCACTTGATTATATAAAATTACTGTTTACCTTAAAAAAAAAATACCCCCCCTCCCGCCAGTTATTTCACCAGCACAAAGGGGTTTATTCAGGAATAACAGAGAATTGCAGCAAGCAAATTATGGGGGGAAAAAAAAACATAGGCAAGTCCACGGAACAAAGGAGAAGAATGCAGAATGTTCTTTTATAGAGGAAAGGGGTTTGGGAAGACTGTTAAAAACAAAATGACTTGTTGGAGTAAACTTGGAACTTGAAATATAGTAGCTTTTCATTGGCTGAGTTGTGAGCATTTCTTATAGGCTGGGCTGTTGCCAGGGGAGAAGAAAAGCCTTTCTTCCTCCTGCTCAGAGTAGTAAAGTAGTATCCATGTGCTGGGTCCCTCTTTTCCTGTTGAGTGTTGACAAGGAGTGATAGGATGTGACAGCTTCCCCTGCCAGCCTCCCAACTTCATTCTAAAGATTCTCTTTTATTTATTTTTATATTACCCAGATTAGACCATTTGCAATTTCATACGATTCAACTCAATAGGTTCTCAATAAGGTATGTGGAATACACACATCTAAGGAGAAGGGCATTTTAAATTGTCAGGGGCTAGTCCTGAACACAATCCCCATGTCTTACAGTTTCCTAATCAGAGGAGCTGGGAAGATCACATGAGTGAGGAAGTCCTGCTGCTGGAAGCTTCTTTTCTTGTAAATCCTGCCCAAAAATACAATAGCTGCACTCAATGACTGAATGTTAGCAAACCCAAGGCTCTAAGACAAAGAAGAAGATTCTGGATCTCATCATATGAAGTCTTTTGCGGTAATTAGTTCCTTAATCCTGGCAACAGGATTTTATTCTCAGGAAATTGAGATACAGACAGCTTAAGTAGCTTGCCCAGGGTTGTGTTTCTTGCTAGTGGCAGTACCAGGATTCAAATTCAGAGTGACTCCAAGCCCCACCCTCCTTCATTGCCTTTGGAAAGTACCACTCCTGGTAGGGCATTAGCACCACAAGTAGCCTATGAGAAATTTGTGTGTCTGCCTGTACTGATGGGGCAGGTGTCGCTGGGACATGGCCTGCTAGGGAGGGACTCTTGAAAGTGTACCCAGGCACCATGAGCCCCACTATTTGTGAAAAGGAAACAGTTCTGCTGATAACTCTTCCTCCTTCAAAGTAAATCATGTTTTCTGTAGCGTGAGAGCTAATATTTTTGCCGGAAAACTGAAATTTGACGAGACCTGTAAGTTTAAGCAGTTCCGAAAGGTCATGGGAAACAGGAGCAAAGAGAATGGATCTGTTCAAAAGTAAAATAATTGTATACAAAGCTTCCTTAGAGTATCACTGTATTATTAATATAAAACTAACAAATTTATGCTATTATTGTATTATCATTAAGGCATGCTTTTTTTTGAGGATACTTTTCCTTGATAGGCTTATTTTCCCCTGAAGTTTATTAAGTTATAATTGACAAAATTGTATATATTTAAAGTGCACAACATGAATATATATATAATATGTGTGTATATAATATATATACATAAATATATATGACCACAAGCAGTTAATTAACACATCCATCGCTCACATCATTACCTGTGTGTGTGTGTGTGTGTGCATGTGTTAAGAATACTTAAGATCTACTCTTTTAGAAAATGTCAACTGTACAGTGCAGTATTATTTACTATAGCTATCATGCTCTGCATTTGATCCCCAAAACAGATTCATTTTATAACTGGAAGTTCATACCCTTTGACTGACATCCCTCCATTTCCTCCACCCTCCCAGTGCCTGGCAACCACTATTCCACCCTCTGTTTCCATGTTTTTCACTTTTTAGATTCTGCAAGTGGATGATACCACACAGTATTTGTCTATCTCTGCCTGACTTATCACAGATGAGTTTTTATATTTTCTATATAGCAGACAATTTCCTCAGATCTATCATTTTGCAAACTCAAACCAGGTTTAGCGAAAGTAACTCAAAGTGGGTTTTCAAAAATATTGATGGTAGATTCATCACTTCCTTACTTGCAGCTTGAATGCACTCATTGAGAACTTAGGGTTTTTTTTTCTGATAGAGGCTGTTGATGTAGCCTCCTGAGATCACAAGCATGATGCTGGTACATTTCTTATTGTAAACATATAAAGATATAAATGTCCAAGTTATCTTATTCTGTGTATTTAGTTGAGCTTCTAAACATCAAGAGGCCACATTTACATAGCAAATGAAAGATATCGAAGGTAAGGAAAATCTACTGTATCTTGTCTCACACAGGGTGCTTTACCACAGAGTAATGTCCTTTTTATTATTGAGGGAAGCACTAGTTTTGAGACTGGCATTGCAATGCCTATTTGCAATTTCCTTCCTTATCACTTCAGAAACGAGACAAATAGTGAGGGGTACTCAGGACCCATATTTGCTATAAGCCTGACACTCTACAAGTTAAATGAAATTTTGATTCAGTTTTTGTCAAATGCAGTATTTGTTGAAAGCCAGCTATTCCTAAGATGCATTGATAGTCACTGCAAATAACTAAAGCTGTTGATTGATGCCTTGTTATTCAACCTCTTTTTCTGGAGTGTATCAATAGTAGAAAGGACCAATTGAGAACATTTATACCTGGAGGTTGGGATTGTGAGTGGAGTTTGGTAAGAGATGTACTTCAAATGAGTGAATTTGGGGAATACTTATTGTGCTATTCTGTGCCTTTCTCTCCACACAAGCCTCAAATAATTAAACCAGTGGGCTTTTAATATGTATTCATAGAGCTCCTGTCATGAACTGGGCACAGTGTTGAATATAGGAGATTCGCTGCAGAGCAATAGAATATCCATCCTTGCTTCAAAGAGTGTTCATTCTAGCCGGATGACAACAAAATGAAGTCAGCAGAGGGGCACCTACAATGCAGCAGAGCCTCAGGCAACTCAATTTCCAGCCCTGGTTATTTTTATTTGCTCTTCCTGATTCTGCATCCCTTTGTCTCCACCCCACTCTGGGCCAAAGAGGAAAGTCTGTAAGTAAGTAGTGCTCAAGGGACACCCTTTCTCTCTGGCTTCACGTTGTACATGGGGAGCAACAGTAAGAGACTGAAGAAGTGAACACGGTGAGGTCTGGATATTTATCCCCAGCATCTTCCCTGATCTCTCCTCTTGCGCCTTTATTTTTTTTTTTAAAGATTTTATTTATTTATTCATGATAGTCACAGAGAGAGAGAGAGAGAGGCAGAGACACAGGCAGAGGGAGAAGCAGGCTCCATGCACCGGGAGCCCGACGTGGGATTCGATCCCGGGTCTCCAGGATCGCGCCCTGGGCCAAAGGCAGGCGCCAAACCGCTGCGCCACCCAGGGATCCCTTTCTTGCCCCTTTAGACCTTAGTGTTTGACCTGCAGCTACGAGACCAGATACTGCAGTATCTTTGTGGATTTTTTTCACCCTACCTACAACTTATAAATGGTCACTTTATTTATTGGTCCTTAAATTTCTCCCTGGAGGTGATGTATGCTATTTGTATGCATCAGACATCTAACTGGACAGTCTCTAAATTACCACGTGAAGTGGAGTCTTCTGTTGACCTACATGATACACTTTTGTGTGACTAAGTCTCTGAAATGTGGAGGTTAATTAGCAGTACAGCTATGCTTAATATAGCAGCCACTAACACAGCTGAAGCAGTGTATGAAGGTCTTAAACACCATTCAAATCTACAGGATTGGAGGAAACCATCCCAAGTGGTACGGCTCTCTCTAAAATAAAAGAGTAAGTTTGGGAAGGGAATGAAGTGTGTAAAGAGGCTGCATCCTTGAAGGACAGTTGGGCAACTGGCAACCGGAGATGCCCATCATCAATAGCCTTTGAAGAGGTAAGAGGTGGGGCACAAGTAGGCACCAGACATTTAGGAGATGTTTCTTCTCTTGATCCTTCCTGGGGGCAGGGTTCTGCTAGATACCCTGAGGGGCTCTGGCTTGACCTTCTTCCTCATATAAAGAGATAAATATCTGGGAAGCATTTTCATCTTATCTTTCTATCATTTTCCTCCAGTGGAAAGTTGAAGCTTATTAGAATATAAGGCAGAGTCAAACAGAGAAGTTGCATTTTTGCCAGATATTTAGATCTAGTCACTTTGGTCCACGTGGATATTTACATAAATCCACTAACTCTTAAAGTAAAACCATCCGACTTTGAATTACCTTAGGCACAAGTTATTATTTATTTTTTGTTTCATCCTCAACATATAGCTCAGACCCTAACAAAGAGGAAAGATTCAAAAGCATTTATTTAATGAACAAGAAATTAATGACCAAAAGAAAAGTAAAAAGTAAATGAGAGTAGCTTTTCTTCATATCACTGCATACTTTTATTTTATTTTTATTTTATTTATTTTATTTTTTTTAATTTATTTATGATAGTCACAGAGAGGGCGGGGGGCAGAGGGAGAAGCAGGCTCCATGCACCAGGAGCCCGACGTGGGATTCGATCCCGGGTCTCCAGGATCGTGCCCTGGGCCAAAGGCAGGCGCTAAACCGCTGCGCCACCCAGGGATCTCCTATTTTATTTATTTTTAAAAGACTTTTAAAATTCGAGAGAGAGAGACAGAGAGAGAGAGAACTCGCCAAGCAGGAGCCAGACCAGAGGCTTGAGTCCAGGATCACAACCTGAGCAGAAGGCAGATGCTTAACCAGCTGAGCCACCCAGGTGTCCCCACACTTCTTTTTTTAAGTAAATCTACAAGAATTAATCCGGGTAAATGAATATCATCCCTTAATGTAATCACCTTAGAGTAGGGGTGAGCAGTACGCAGACATTTCGACAATATTACTGTCATTCATAGACTCTTTCAGAATCAGCCATGCATTCTTTCAGACAGTGGCAAATCTCAATCCTTTGGGAAAGGTTTAATTTTTTGAAACTGCTAAAAGTTATACAAACACAACTTTTGCATGTATATATATATTACATATTGTATGTATGCACAAATATACACACATAGAGTTTTTAAAAGGCATGATTGCAAAGTAATTAGATAGTTTTCTTTTTTCTTTTCTCTAATGACATTCAAATGTGCTTGGACATAATTAGATTTCAATGTATAACAATTCCATAACTATTCTGAGCAATGCCAGGCTGAAAAAGTGAGCATATAGTTTATAAAAGTGATGAATTTGAAGGGGAGCAACCTTTTGAATGTTTAGTTATTGGTCTGTTTCTTGAATAAATGGTACCTTATGGTGCCTGATACTCAGTAGATACTCAATACAAATTAGTTGTATGAAATGAAATTATCATTTCCTTATAATTACATTTTAGCCCTTCCTTCCTTCCTTCCCTCCTTTCTCTTACTCTGGGTCTCTTCCACAATTCATGGCACACTCTCACTATTGATCTATTAAAGATCTTATTTTAAAAAAATATTATTTTAACATTTTCCCATTATTTCTGATCCTCACTCCTATCTCCCACCCTTAACTGGTCTTCATATGTTTTTGGATTTACATGTGTCAATAATAATGTATAGTGTTGTTTTGTGAGATAGATTTTTTCCTATTTTTCACTCAATATTATGTTTTTAATATATTTTAATGTTGATGAATCTGCCTCTAGCACATCGCTTTTTCCTTGCATGGTATACCCTTGTGTCTGGTAATGGAGACCTGGAGACTCTAATTGCATTCATTTCCGTGCTACAGTTGAAATCCTTGGCCTATTCCCTTATGGAACTGTGGGTGACTTTTTAAAGATTATTTATTTATTTATTCATGAGAGACATACAGAGAGAGGCAGAAAGACATAAGCAGAGGGAGAAGCAGGCTTCCCAGAGGGAACCTGATGTGGAACTTGATCCCAGGACCCGGGATCGCAACCTGAGCCAAAGGCAGACCCGCAACCACTGAGCTACCCAGGTGCCCGGTGGGTGACTTTTGTCTCTGGGGCGTGTACCGGCAAATGACATTGCAAATTTAGTTTCATTATGGTGTCAAATGTCTCTTCAAAAAACCTACATTAGAATGTACCCTATCAAATAGTATGTAAGAGTCCCTGTTTCTTTTCCCCTGGTCTATAGTGTCTGAGTATTTTCCAACTTTCTCATTTTCACCAACCTGGTGAAAGGTTCCTATTATTATTTTAAGTTACATTACTCACACTACCAGAGCAGCAATTCATATGCTTGTGGTCCACTTGGAAATGCCCCTCTGAATATTGCCTAATGCTTTTTTTTTTTTTTTTGTCTTTTTTTATCTGACTTGGTTCCGTGCCTATTGACTTGTCGATTTGCTGGAGTTTCTTATACAATCTAATTTTTGTTCCTAATAATCTGGATCTATATTTATTCTTTTCTAAGTGATTCATATCCTGTGACCTCTTGTCATTTTCTAGACTATTTAGCTTATTTGAGATAAATAGTGCTAATTAACAATACATTGGAAGAATTGTAATGAATCAAGGCCAAATACTCATGCTTCTTAATATTTGTTCCCAATAAGGCTATTCTGTGGGGGAACTTCTGCCAGTGGCACAAATGTCTGTCTCATCTGGCTCTCACTGACTTCTGTTTTCTGATTAAAGATCTCACTGAAGCTAACCACCGTGGGACTGGCTAGGAGGTAAATCCTTCAGTCGTAAAGATTAAGGTTAAAACACTAAATAAACCATAACATCTAAAGCAAATAATAACAGTGTTCTTTCATTTTCGATTATTCTGTCTGTTGACATGCATTTTTTTCTTAGCACGGTATATTAAGAATGGCTTTTTTTTTTTTTTTCAAAATAAGATTACATCAGAGGAGACTGGTAATACAAGAAGAAATTTCTTCCAAAAGTACTTTGTCCTTATCTACTGGATAGACTGAGAATTAAAGATTAATCTGATTGTAGCAATACACTTATCATCTTTAGACAAGTAATTATGAGAATACTTCAAAAAGTAAGCACCAGTATGGCAGTAATTCCTTACAATTGCTTTTTGTGTTTTTTAAACAACCAACACACTGTTCTAAATTCAGTAACCTTTGCCTGCATATAAAAATGCTTGTGAAGAACTGACTTAACAACTTAGTTAACATAGAACTTATATGGACCCAGTGGTGTGTTTCTTAGGCTAAGATTCTAATCCCTTATCATCTGGCTTTTAATTCAGCATCTGAGTTTTATCTTTTTTTTTTTTTTTTTTTGAGTTTTATCTTTCACAACATTCTCACACATTCCAGGTTGCACTGGACACCTCACAATTCCCTGAACTCTCACTTTTATGCTCTTGTTCCTCTTCTGGAGTTCCTACTCCCTTCTGCTGAAATCTTCCCCTTCCTTAAGGGCTTAAAGAAAGACCACACCTCCATTATGTCCTCACACATCTATCACTAGATGTGAGTTCTCTTTCCTGTTAAACGCCATGGCATTTAAAATATGCCTCTCTGGGCGCTTCAGTGGCTCTGTGGTCCAACCCTTGATTTGGGCTCAGGTCATGATCTCAGGGTGGTGAGATCAAGCCCCACATAGGTAAGACTCAATGCTGGGCATAGAATCTGCTTAAGATTCTCTCTCTGCTCTCCCTCTGCCTCTGTCCACACCACTCCACCCCCACTCATGTGCACATGCTCTCTCTCTCTCTTTCTCTTTCTCCTTAAAAATAAATAAATAAATAAATAAATCTTAAAAAAAATAAATTATGCCTTCCATAGGGCACTTTTAAAATGATCTATTTCCTGGAATTCTCCATACTGGGATATTGCATTTGTTCATAGACTAGAGTGTAAACTTCGAGGGCACAGCTTAGGTCTTATGAATGTCTATCCCCAACGACGCCTGGCATGGTGCTTTTCAAAAAACAAGTGTGCAAGTAATAATTACTGAATATTAAATGAATTTCCAGGAGATCAATGAACGGTTAAAAATATTACACAGAAGATGAGGAAGAAATTGTCTCATGTTTGCAATGGGCCAAGAATGCGTGATAGTAACATCACTGAAGCCTGAAAAAACTGAGACAAGCTTTCTTAATTCACAGGCCTGTTTCACTATTTGGAAGGCTGTTGTTCTTGACCATTGACTCAACCACTTTAATCTTCATTTCCTCATTTGTGTAATGGTGATAATAATATCACCCACCAAAACAGTTTCATTTAGGATTAAATAGGATAATTTATATGAGAGAGTTTTGCTGAATGTCCATATACTCATTATCTCTTGGCTAGAGTAAGTTTATTTTTGTTAGGATCTTCATGTGGGTATAGACTATATTTAAAATGATGTTGGTGGTAGGTGGCATTTTGCCTGCCTAAATGATAGTCAATGATGAGAAATTTGTAGCAAAAATATTAGAAGGTAAAATGAAAACTTGGTCAATGTAACTGGAGAAATTTTTTGTTAAAACAGAATGTACCCAGGTTGATGAATAAAATTAAGAGATTCTTCTTATATCAGAGCCATTTCTTTGCACATTACTATTCAATTAAGCAATATTTTTTTGATCCAAGAGTTCCTCAGATGAAATTAATAACCAAGTAGACTTTTCAGATTTGGTTGGAATTCTAAGCTTTGCAATTAGGTAAAAAAAACTTTCTAATTTCATCTCAATTTTCTAAGCCATGCTCTTTCACAATTTTATCATAAATTAAATATAAGCTTGAATAAACATGAGGTGTAGTGTCAAAAGCAAATTAATTCTATTGGGTGTCAGTGCTCAGATCAGTGAGCACGTTCCCAGATTCATTTCCCAGTTGTCTGCTAAATGTGTAAGGGGAGGAAGGAGGAA